>NC_061842.1:18786308-18793808 GCF_019202785.1 Penaeus chinensis
CTAGCGGGCCTTCCTCTTGGGGGGGCGGCAGCTGGCTGCCCTCCATCTGATTTTATCTACGGTAGACGTGTCCTTCGGAAAGGCCAGTCTAATATACCTGTCTCGGGGGGGCGATAGGTTCGCGTTGTTTGGTCTCTTCTCCGGTTGCTGGAGTCACGTGATGTGGTCTCCAGTTTCTTCTTTTTTGTCTGAACAAGTTGGAATCCCTCGTCATCAGCGTCGGGTCGGCAGGCGTATCCATATAGCTCACATCCCTGTGCTCAGTGGAATCCATCCTTCCCAGAGGGTGGAGTGTTGAGGGGGCGGTAGTTGGCATTGCGGGGGCCCCGAGCATGTCCCCCTCCCCCTCCATGACGGGACAGCGAGGAGGGGGTCAACCAACATGGTTGTCTTTGTCCGTAGGGTTTATGAAGAAGATTTGTCATGTATACGAAGCGATTCACGCATATAGTACACATTGAAAATAAATACTTATATTGATAATACCCTTTATCATTACAAACTGATCATTATCCGTTTTCTGAAATTTTGAATAAAAGTCCATTGTATATCATCTTTCACTTTCAGTATATTTTTGCTTCGTGGGAAGACGATGATATCCAGGACAATATATGAAAGATGCTAAGAGATATGCTGGAGGAAAGGATAATGGATGAGACAATTTATTTACCTTCCAAAACAACAGCAAAAAATATATTTTACGTCGGCAGTGGACCATGAAAATCCAATGAAAGTTGAATGTTGCATATTTCCACAACAGCTCAACCATTGTTTAGGGATGACAAGGAAGAACAGGGTGCGGGAGAGGGGAAAGAGGGGACAAAGGAGGGAGGAGAGGAAGAGGGAAAAGAGTACAAAGGGGGGAGGAGAGGGAGAGGGAAAGAGGAATGAGGGAGGAGAGGGAGAGGGGAAGTAAGGAGGAAAGGGAGAGGGGGATGAGGGAGGAGAGGACGAAGGGAAAGAGGGGACAAAGAAGGGAGGAGAGGGAGAAGGAAAAGAGTACAATGGGGGGAGGAGAGGGAGAGGGGAAAGGGAGAGAGGAATGAGGGAAGAGAGGGAGAGGGGAAGTAGGGAGGAAAGGGAGAGGGGAATGAGGGAGGAGAAGGAGAAGGGAAAGAGGAGACAAAGGAGGGAGGAGAGGGAGATGGGAAAGAGTACAAAGGAGGGAGGAGAGGGAGAGGGGAAGTAGGGAGGAAAGGGAGAGGGGAATGAGGGAGGAGAGGGAGAGGAGAAGGAGGGAGGAAAGGGAGAGGGGAAAGGGTTCAAAGGAGGGAGGAGAGGGAGAGGGAATGAGGGAGGAGAGGGAGAGGGGAAGGAGGGAGGAGAGGGAGAGGGGAAAGAGAGCACAAAGGAGGGAAGAGAGGGAGAGGGAAGGAGAGGACGACATAAAAGATTGAGAAGGAGAGAGGGGGAGAGAAGAGGGGATGGAGTACAAAGGGGTGAAAGAGAACGGAGGAGATGGAGAAGGGCGAAGAAATATAAGTTAGGAAAGAGGGAAGAGAGAAAAAGAAACATGGGCGAACGGGTATGGCAGGGATGATGATGGAAGGAGAAGGAAGAAAGGGGGATAGGAGCGAAGGAAGATGAGGAGGAGTAGGGAACGGGGGAGAGACTGCGAGAAGAAAGAAAAGGGGAAAAAAAAAAAGGAAAGGAAAAAAAAAAAGAGAAGAAAATATGGAAAAATATTGATGGAAGCACGGAGAGTGGAGAAGGGTACGAGGATAGGAGAAGAGGAGAGAGAGTGGGGGGGGAGGGGGTGGTTGGAGGGGGATAGGAGACCAGTGACGCGGAGAATACGATGAAGAAGGACACGACAGGAAAACCACAACCAGGGAAGAGGTGCGTCGTTGATAAATGGGTGTGAACGAGGAGAAGAAGAAACCTGAATCATGTGTGGATGTTGATAAAAGGCGCAGAGGGTCGAAGGTGAGACGAATATTAATAAAACTTGTGGAAAAGACTAAGAGAGAGAGAGAAATCAGAGAGGTGTGTGTTCGAAGGGTGATAAATAAATCGTGATGAATAGAGGAGGAAGAGAGGGAGACATTTCGGCAAAAAAGAAAAGAAAAAAGGAAAAGGATAAGAAAGATATTGAGGGAGATAAGTTCGAAAGATAAACTTTTATGTATATATATATACACATACAGGCAGCATACATACAAATATATATACTAGTCTGATCATTCGTTACGTTCACTCAAATAATTACGATTCAAAAACATTCAGCTTATTCATTTGAATTACCCAAAAAGAACTCATTAACGAAAGTTGAGCAAAATGTCCATCATGAAAAGTTGATTTGGTTGTTGCAAAAGGAATGCCAGAAACCCGTTGCGGAAGTAAAATTGTCTCTTTGTGTTGCATTTCCCTTTGTGTGCATGTTTCTGCAATCAATTTGTGAAATCAGCTTCCCGTCTGCAGTCTGGCGTTGTGAAATCTATTTACTCATCCTAATATCCATGTTGATTTGCAATAAGCTTTCATTATCTGATTTCCTTTGCTTTGGTTTGCTTTTTTTTTTTTTCATTGTTCACATGTGTGTTTATGGGGACGGGTGTGCTGTCTTCCTGTTTAATTCTAATTTCTATTAATTTACTCTCAAACTCAAAATTCTTAACCAACACTAAATCTAATATTCTGATAAACACTTCCCTAAATTCCCTTTATCTTATCTTTCTTATCTTTCTTTTCCTCTCTTCACTTCCTGTTTACGCGCGGATATTTTGGGGGGTAGACGACGCTATCCCACAACCCCTTAGTGCTAGTATTGGCCGTTACAGACACCCAGCCGGATCCATCCTGCCTCGCTTATCCGAATTTACACCTACAGATAACACTCCAAGAATATTTACGGATGTTGGAGACTAGTTTAATTAAACTTGGATTCTCTTTGTGCAAGGACGTGGCTCGTCATCAGCCGCTTGATAATGGCGGTTCGAAATACTAATTCGTGATGTAGTTTGTGTTTATAAGTGTTTATTAGTGGTAAGGAATAGCCATCGAGGCCCTCTACTTTACATATACAGAATGATATTGAGGTTTTGGAAGGGAAAACTACGGGGTACTATACTAAATGAAAGATTTTATTATTACTATTTTTCAATTGCTATCCTCTCCCCCCCCCCCCCTAAAAACAAAAAAACAACAACAACAAAAAAAAAAAAAACCTGCCCTGAACTCGGAGCTAGTTCATTAAAATATTTCCCAGACGTAGACCTTCTAACGGTACCCCCTTTTTTTTCTTTATAAATACGGTATATATATATTTTGTTTTCCTTTTCAAACTATTCCCGGTACAGTTCGCCAGCCGATCAACACCAATCAGGCAGGCCAAACAAGCAGGATGTTTATGCTATATCTGTTCTTGTTACACACACACACACACACACACACACACACACACATATATATATGACTGCCGCGATAGTCCAGTGGTTAGCGAGCGCACTGGTCTCCGTCCAATTCCCCGTCGCGACTATGGGCTCGAGCTCAAGAAAACGACATATCGCCTTCAGAAGTCATAGTGACCGCCGTGGCACAAGTGTTAGCGCCAAACCGCGGTTTATTAGGAAGGGCATCCAGTCAACCAAGGGTGACACTGCCATATAACCTCTCAATAGTGAACTGAGAGAGGCCTATGTCCTGCATTGGAATCAAAAAAAAAAAAAAAAAAAAAAAAAAAAAAAAAAAAAAAAAAATATATATATATATATATATATATATATATATATATATATGCGTTTATATATATGTATATATATACATATATATATATATATATATATATATATATAAACACGCACACATAGATGGGCCGAGAACAGTGGAGAGGAATCACATATACACAAAGTTTACAGCGACGATGAAAATCTATCTCACGTGTTCAGAATATCACAGACAGAAACAAAAGGCTAAACTTCATCCCTTGAGCTGGACATAAAACAAATACATCAGGTTTTTTTTCAGCTT
Organism: Penaeus chinensis; assembly: GCF_019202785.1. Classification (NCBI taxonomy): domain Eukaryota; kingdom Metazoa; phylum Arthropoda; class Malacostraca; order Decapoda; family Penaeidae; genus Penaeus; species Penaeus chinensis. The sequence continues at coordinate 18,790,278 of NC_061842.1, forward strand.
AATCTGATCTGTTGCAAAAGTTTTTCAATTGGAGAGAAACAACGCAGCTTGATTCATGCGACCAAATCTTCAGTTCCTCGACCTTATTTTTTCTGTCTTGGATGAACTTTGTCGATTGGATAAGTTGGTATACTTGTTCTCAGATTTTTATGCATACTTTTTGGTGTTCATGCTTTGTGTCTCAGGTTAATACTTATTAAAATTAGTGGTTATTGAAATTATTTTCACTATTACTTGTGTAAATTGTTATTTATCGATTTTTTAAAATATCATTATTGTTTTTTATCGCTATCTGTGTGTGTGTGTGTGTGTGTGTTTGAGTGTATGTGTGTGTGTGTGTGTGTGTGTGTGTGTGTGTGTGTGTGTGTGAGTGTATGTGTGTGCGTGTGTGTGTGTGTGTCTGTGTGTGTGCGCGCGCGCGTGTGTGTAAGCCTCTATTTCTAGAAGGAAAAATCAATTCCGTCTTCAATATTTATGTCGAGGGTCATTTTTGGCAGAAATGAAAAGCGATTTCCCTCACATTTTTTCTTTCATCTTTAGATCTTTGTTAGTTTAGAAATGTTACAAGCTCGAAGGAAAATGTTCCCACATTTCCAACACCTGGCTGCTCGGAGGTCACCATTTTCCTTTTTTTAATGTTTTTTTTTTTTTTTCTTGTTCTTCTTCTTTATCATTATTATAGCAGAAACTGTCCTAGCACTAACTGTAGCATTTGTATCAAGTGTATTGATTCATCATCATTACCATTAGTAATATTGTTGTTAAGAGTAGTAGCATTATTGTCAAAAAAAAAAAAAATATATATATATATATATTTCACAACTTCAATCCTTATTTACATCACTCTTTTCTTATAATAATAACTATTATTTATCACCCCTTTATTTTTTATCCTTGACTTTCGTTGTTATCGTAATTATAATTTTCCTCATATCCTTTATTGTCAATACCATTAATATTACCACATATCACATTATTGCAAACATAGGCGCTGACATAGTTCTTCCCAACAATATTAACTAATCAAACTATAACATCCAGTGGGTAACTTACATTGTTCTTAAAACGATAGTCCCTTTAATACCAGATGTTACGGTCCAGTAATCATCATAAAACACTTATGTGGGTCTTCAAAAGCATTAAATGAATGAAGTGAGATTCGAACCCGCGTTTGTGCCCCGTTTTTAATTGGAATTTGAGTCGTTAATGATTGGAAGAGGAGGGTGCAGTGTGTACGTGTGTTTGTACTCGACTGAGTCTGTTTGTTTTATGTTTTTTCTGTGTCTGTGCGATGCGTGTGTGGTTGGATTTCGTGTTGTTTAGATGATCAGGTGATATTTAGACTTTAGTTTGAGATAGGTACGTATCCATTTGGAATTATTATACCAAAATAAAAAAAAAAGATAAAAAGTCAAATTACGTAAGATAAAAAAAAAAACAAAAATAAAAAAAGATAAATAAAGCACGAAAAATAAAGAAAAAAAAACAGCAAAGGAAATAACATCCCCATTCTTCAAAAAAAAATAAAAAATAAAACAAAAATAAACAAACAATGAAGAAACAAGGGAATAGAGAAAGACAAGAGTAAACAAAAAAAAAAAAAATATTGGTTCTCACTTTCTCACGCGCAGTCTGTTTTATGGCTCGTTTAGACTCCAAAGGAAAATACGTGAGACGGAGACTCCATAACCCTTGGGGGGGATGGGGGGGGGGGATCAAGAGGAGGAAGGAAGGGAGGAATGGGGGAGGGGAAGAGAGGAGGAAGGAGGGGAGGAATGGGGGAGGGGAAGAGAGGAGGAAGGAGGGGAAGAGAGGAGGAAGGAAGCGGAGGTAGGAAGGGAAGGAGGGAGGAAGGGGGGAGTGGGGAGGATGTGGAGGAGGGAGGAAGGGGGGAGGGTAGAAGGAGGAAAGGGGGAGGGAGGAGGAGGAGGAGGAGGAGGGAGGAAAGGGGAAAGGGAGGGGAGGGGAAGAATAAGGAAAGGGAGGGGAGGAAGAGGAGGTGGGAGAGGGAAGGGGAGGGGAGGGGGAGGTGGTGGGAGGGGAGAAGGGGAAGAAAGTAAGAAAGGAGGAGGGTGGGAGGAGGGAGGAGGGAGGAAGGGGGAAGGGAGGAGGAGGTAGGGAGGAGAAAAGAAGAACATGAGGTGAGGGGAAAGGAATAGAAGAGGAGGGTGGTAGAAGCGAGGAGGAGGAGGAGGAAGAGGAGGAGGGAGAGGAGGGAGGTGGGAAAAGGGAGGAGGAGAAGGAGGGGGAGAGGGGAGAAGGAAGGAAAGGGGTGAGAGGGGAGATTGAGAAAGTGAGGGGTGAGGGGGAGGGGGTGGAGGAGGAGAAGGTGGGAGAGTGGATGAGGGGAAAAGAGAAAGGGCCGAGGATAGGAGAGGAGTGGACGGGAAAATGGGACAGAGAAGAAAGGGATGAGGATAGACGAAAGAAGAAGGAGGGAAAAGGGATAAAGAAGAACGAAGAGGAGGGGAGAAAGGAAGAGGAAGAGGAGAATGTTGGGACGATAAATAAGGGAAAAAGAAAGATGGAAGGAAGTGTTGAAAAGGGGAAGAGGAGGAGGCCGAAGAGGAGAAAGTAGGAAAGGAGAAAAGGAAGACGGATGGGAGAGGGGAGGAAAGGAGGTGGAAAAGAGGAAAGGAGAAATCAAGACAAAATTGATATATATTTTTGTTTAACCAGAAAAGAATACAAAAAAAAAAAAAAAAAAAAAAAAAAATAAGTAAATAACAACATGTATGGGTAATAATGTAAACATAAATTTGTATAAATGTTGCACAATCTAAGCCTCCCACATAATTCCGTTTTATTAGAGACTAAAATTTGATATCATGGAAACCGCGCTTTACAGTGCACCTATATTTTAAGGGCCTTTCGGAATGGATATAAAGAGTCAGCTTTGAAATAAAATACGCATAATTGGTATATAACGAGAAAGCAACACGACTGAGATAAATTACGTGTATTTTTCCAATCATATATATATATATTTTTTTGAGTGTTTAAGCAATCTAAATGAAGGTAATCTCGTAAATTGAATTGGTATTGTGAGTGTCGAGATAGAGAATTGACATAAGTGGTAGTGCATGCTAAACTAAATCTATGTACATTAAGTATGTGCACACGTATACATACACACGTATATGCACACACACACACACACACACACACACACACACACACACACACACACACATACACACACGCACACACACACACATATATAAAGTGTACGTGTGTGAATTTGGTAATGAGCGGCAAACTTGGCCGGATTTGTAAAACTGAATTCTCTTTTGATACTGACGATTCACTAAATTTAGATAAAGAAAGAAGGATAAGAAGGGAAGGAAAATAGATAACAGAGCACAAAATAATATGAAGAACAACCAGACGAAGAGAAATGCGGAGAGAAAGAGAACGCGAATGAAAAGAGAGAGAAAAGACACTTTAGCGGCTGATAAGACATTGGATTGTGTCAGTGGACGGTTTGTTATGGCGATTCCTGACTTGTGGGAAAGTCTGCTCATGACGTCA
>NC_061842.1:18811308-18813808 GCF_019202785.1 Penaeus chinensis
GAAATGATAATGTTAATAAAGGGAGTGGAAGAGAAACAGATAGGTGGTGGTTCCATGAAGAGATTAGAAGTGGTTTGTCATGATTGATAAGTTCATGAGAAGTGAATGATATGAAAAGGAGAATCAGGAAATGGAAGGAATTATTAACGTAGTGCGCTAAAAAAAAAAATATATATATTTCCTGTTGAGCGTAATTTTTTGCTTTCTCTTATTTGGTCTTATACTTTCTCTCTCTCTTTTATTTATTTTTGTTTCTCATCTTCCTATTCTCACTCTCGCTTTGTTTCTCTCCTTCCTTCCTCACCCTATCTAACTTATTCTTTCTCTCTCTCTCTCTCTCTCTCTCTCTCTCTCTCTCTCTCTCTCTTCTCTCTCTCTCTCTCTCTCTCTCTCTCTCTCTCTCTTTCTTTCTCTCTGTGTATCGCTCCTTCCCTGCTCTCTCCCTCTCTCCTCCCCCTCGGTATCTCCTTCCCTCCATCTCTCTCTCTCTCTCTTCCTTTCCCTCCTCCTCTCTCTCTTTCTTCCTTTCCCTCTCCCCCCTCTCTCTCTCTCTTCCTTTCCCTCCCCCTCTTTTCTCTCTTCCTCTCCCTCCTCCCTTTGCCCTCTCTCTTTATTCTTCTCCCTTCCTTCCCCCCTCTCCCTCTCGCTCTGACATCATTCTCAGTCCCAACCGCGCGATGACGCAACAGAAGACACACTCGACATCACTGAACATCACTCGACATCACTGAACGAAAGATCGTGACCTTGAGACCTATTGAGCGAAATCTAATGAGATTAATGAGACGAAATTATTATTTTTTTTTTTTTTGTGAAAGAACGCGAGAATGGAGAATGAGTGAAAGGGAGTTAGATAAAAATAGACAAATTGATAGATAGATGGGAGATAGATAGATAGACAGATATATATAGAGAGAGACAAAAAGAAGAGAGAGAGAGACAAAAAGGAGAGAGAGAGAGAGAGAGAGAGAGAGAGAGAGAGAGAGAGAGAGAGAGAGAGAGAGAGAGAGAGAGAGAGAGAGAGAGAGAGGGAGAAACAAAAAGAGGGGATAGGGAAGGAGGGAGAGAGAGAGAGAGAGAGAGAGAGAGAGAGAGAGAGAGAGAGATGGATAGAGATAGAGATAGATAGACAGATAGAGATAGAGAGATAGATAAACAGATAGATAGATAGATAGATAAATACATAGATAGGTAGATAGATAGAAAGATATATATATATATATATATATATATATATATATATATAGAGAGAGAGAGAGAGAGAGAGAGAGAGAGAGAGAGAGGAACAACAAAAGCATGAAAAGAAAAGAAAAGAAAAACAAAAGAGAAACGCTGAAAATACAGAAGAAAAACAAAAAACATGGCCACGTTTTATAGCCCATCCATTAGAATAAAATACTCTCATCTATAAATAAAAAGCGAATGAACTTAAGTACAGGTGCTTTACCCTTCACCCCCCCCCCCCCTTTCTCGCTCTCTTACCTCCTGGTTACCGTGTTTAGATCTATTATTATTAAAATACTCCCACAATTTCTGAAACACGTATTTTTGAAACACGTACACACTTGAATGCACACAAGCACAAGCACAGAAGGACACATACGCACATAAACATTAGGAATACATACACACACACATTCACAACACACAAACACAAACACAAACACACACATACACACACACATTCACAACACACACACACACACACACACACACACACACACACACACACACAAACACACAAGAGCAACAAATCCACTCACACCAACATAATACACATTTACATACCATGAAATAAAAGAACTTACAAATTGTGATGAAAATCTGACCAACCGTATTTTTAAACGAACACTTGCATTCGATTGTACGACAAGTGGATTAAGAAATGATTTATAATTTTGATTAATTGAGTGGCATAGTGCATGGAATATCACTTTCCTTTTACCTTATCAAAATCACTGACAATGACGAATTTCTGTTGAAATTCATCGAGATTTGGTTTTAAGGATCAAAGTTTTATTTCGTGGATAGGGATTTTAGACATTGTTTATTATTCTTGTTTTTTTGTATGTTTTTTTTTTTTTTTTTTCTATTTCCTTTGTTTTGCTTTATATGTTCATTAGTTCTTTCTTTTGTTCTTCCCGTCTCTCTGTCTACTTTCTTTTATTTCGTTTTTCCGGTGACTTTTATTGTCTCTTTCTCTTCTTTTGTTCTTTGTTTCCCTTTGTCTTTTTATTTATCCTTTTTTTTTTTTCTCTTTTCTTGCCTTTTCCCTTTTTCATCTTTACTTCTTTCTATCCATGTCCCACTACCTCCTCTCATCATCTTCCTCTATCTCTCCTTCCATCTCCTTCCTCTTCATCCATCTTTCTCTCCCTGTGTACACTTCCATCGCCTTTCCGCATTCCCTATTATACCTCGCCCACCCACACCAAGTTTTATAAAGAGGAACGTTTTACTCGCTCCCTTCTGCCCAAAAGTATTTCTCTGGCGCAAAGTT
>NC_061842.1:18816308-18818808 GCF_019202785.1 Penaeus chinensis
TCTTTTCCAAAAATAACGGTTAATAAATTTAATCAATCTAGTTTAGCTCGTAGCCACTCTTTGCAACATGCAACATTATCAAGAAGAGTATTCAAGGTGTCTCTAATGATATGCAAAGATACATGGGCATCCGGAGTACATCATCATCATCATCATCTTCATTATCACCATCATTAGTAGTAGTAGTAGTGGCATTGTTATTATTGTTATAATAATATTATAAATATTATCATTTTTTTATTTGTTATTATTATCATTGCCATTACTATTTGTATTAGCATAATCATTATGATGACTATTAATATTAACACTGATATCACAATTATTATTATTATTATTATTTTTCTTATCATCGTTGTTATTATTATTGTTATTATTATTTTCAATATCATTATTTTTCTTATTATTATTATCATTTTTCTTATCATCATTGTTATTATTATTATTATTATTATTATTGTTATTTTCAATATCGTTATTTTTATCATCATTGTCATTATTATTAGTATAACTATTATAATTATCATTATCATTATTGTAATTATCCTTGCCAATATTATTACCATTAATTTTATCATTATTATTATCATTATCATTATTAACATTTTATTTTTATCAGTTATTATTATCATTGTTATCATTATAATTCTTAGCCTTAGCATCCTCATCTTATTATCGCTATCGTTATTTACTCTTTTTTTTTTATATCGTCACTACTTCCATTATCATTATCTTCTTAATTACCCTTTTAACGTATATTTCCATCACCATCGTTACGTTTGTCACCTCTGATTGTTGACATATCAATATCATCCCCCATAACATTATCACAGACTTATTACTGTCATGGATGAATGAATTAATGCTGAGTCACGTTGCGTTTAAAGTTACGTTGATGTTGAATTCTGGTCTCTCATTCTCGGGCCTTTAACGCAGGTTTGGTTGAATGGTTGCGTCCAGATGGTCTATAAGTCAACCGGAACAATGGACTGTTCAGTGCTAAGTCTTCCGTGTGATTTTCGTATCGAATTTCTCTTTCTGTTTTACTTGTTGTTGTTGTTGTTTTTTTCTCTCTCTCTTTCTCTTCCTTTCTTTTTATGTGTTTATTTATTTTGTCTGTTTTTTTTTTTTTTGTTTTCTCTTTCTTGATATTTTTTTTTTCTGTATATTCCTCCCAACCTTCTTCTCTCGCTCTCTTGTTAATATAGATGTGGATAATAAGAATATAAGAAAATTAGATAAAGATTGAAAACAAGGAACAAAATAATGGCAAGGGTAATAGGAGAGGCAAATAAACAAACGAACAAAAAAAGAAGGAATTAGAAAAATATTAGAAAAAGAAAACAGAAGGGGAAAGAAAGGGGAAAGACCAGCTGACCACTCATCCCCCCCCCCCCCTTGTCAACCCCAATCAACTCCAACTCCCCCCATAATGACGACGCAACGACTCCATTTCCCCCTCCGTGAAGATGACGGCGGCCTCTGAGGATCTGGAGGAGGATCAAGGCAAGGATTTGGAGAAGGATCAGGATATTCTAGTCTACAGGAGGCCAAAGGAGACTTCATGCCCTCAATCCTTCACAAGAAGTCGATGGACAGACAAACAAGCAGATATAAATGACGCTTTCTCCACCATATTGCTCTCGGGTCGTGAGGGATAACGAATGCAAACTATTTTAAATGTCACTCTATTATATAAACTCTGACTTTATAGCCCTTATAAGGACAGCAAGTTGGTGTGACGTCATCCAGAACGTGAGCCAATAAGAATCACTCATTCAAAACCTTTTCACCAATCACAAGGCCGAAGAGCCGATGGTCACATTGTTGGTAGTTAAACAATTACCATACTTTCTATTATCCGACATAGAGGTAAAAATACATATTACAGGTTATAAATCGAATTACTGGGATAGAAACTATTACAATAACTGATAAATAAAATAGGCAAGATTGAATATATGAAAAGTTATGTTATTTTTCTACATCCACTGGTAGTTCATTATCATTACTGTTGTTATTGTTAATAGTATTAATATGACTATCAACTTAATAATTGCCACTGTCTTTATAATTATATTATCATTATCATTGATATGATCATGATTATGATTATTATAACCATTATTATTGTAATCATGACTATTATTATAATCATTGTCATTATAATCATTTTTGTAATGTAATGATAATGATAATGAAAACAAAAAAAATGACAATGATAATTATAATTATTATTACTGTCATCATCTTCACCATCATCATCGTCACCATAATCATTATTATCATAATTACAGACCTGCTGCTATTGATAAAGGAGATGATAGTGATGATGATTATGTCGATGATGATAAAGATGATGTTGATAAAAGATAATAATATCGTAATAATAATCCCAACATCTCTATCAACATCACCCACAACAACGATAGTAATAACACAAACAAAATAGTTTAATAACCTTTTTTCTTTTCTTTTTTTCACATTTTCCCTCACGAAA
>NC_061842.1:18866308-18867492 GCF_019202785.1 Penaeus chinensis
GGAAGGAAGGGCAATTTTGAAAAGATCAGCGAGGGTGTGAAGAGAGGGAGGGTTGGAAGGGGGTTAGGGATGGGGAGGGTGGAGGGGGTTGAGGGAAGCGGGTTTAGTTTAAGGGTGGAGAGGGGGATGGGGAGGGGGAGGGGGTTAGGAAAGGAGGAGGGGAGGTTTAGGGAAGTGGGAAGGGGGTAGGGAAAATGGGGGGGGGGGGGAGGATGGAAATGCCAACGGTGATGGCAGATCGGACGTGTGGTTGTCTGGGGATTCGATGTGACAAGGAAGGAAAAGGTAAAGCCTGTTGCGCTTGACGTTTATCAGTCGAGCGAAGACTTTCCCGCATTCCTCCGCATCGTGCGTGTGTTTGTGTGTCTATGTGTGTGTATCTTTGTGTTTGTCTCTATGTATCCGTATGTGTGTGTGTCTATGTATGCGTATGTATGTGTGTCTATGCGTGCGTGTGTGTGCGTGAGGGGTGTGTGCGTACATATATAGACTTGGTTGCCCGCCCTGTAGTCCAAGCAGTATACTAAAGATCGATTGCTACTCACGAGAGAGAGAGAGAGAGAAAGAGAGAGGGAGAGGGAGAGGGAGAGGGAGAGGGAGAGAGAGAGAGAGAGAGAGAGAGAGAGAGAGAGAGAGAGAGAGAGAGAGAAACGTTTACGTCTTGTGGTAAATTGGTGGTTCTACACCATAGTCTCTCCTGCATTCTCCTTTACTACAGGCATCAAGGGATCCTAACCACGCCAGTTACTGCTGGCCACTACTAATCCAGCCCATGTAAGTTTCATCACTAATAGCAATTTTGACGTAATTCCCGCCACCTGTATGTAGGGAGTTATCACATTCATATCTCTCTAGCTGCTCCTGTTATATATTCCTTCGCATGTTAGTGTGTGTGATTTTTTTTCTTCTTCTTAGCATCGCGATTTTACAGATAAATTAACGTAATGAAAATGCCCATACCATAGCCTCGACGCTTTATCGGCTCCTTCCTCTCGTACTGGTGAGTTTCTGAATTCCTTGGCAAGAAATGAAGAGGCTAGAACACTTCTCATGCCTTCCTCCCCTCCTGCCTGTATCTCTTCCTTGCGTCTTTCTCTATTCCAATTACGTTAATGACATGTTCCAATCCACACCAGACACTATATTTGTTGCTTGGCTGGATGCCTTGTTCGTGGTCATAAAGT
>NC_061842.1:18867592-18870092 GCF_019202785.1 Penaeus chinensis
CGCTTCGTTCTCCCTTTCGCTCTCGTAAAAATCTACATCTACAGCTTTTTTACTAATTCTACAGAAACTCGTTAAACTGAGGGAGGCAATTAGCAGGTTATTGCCACCGTGAGTCACCATTCTTTTCTCTAATTGCATGAGTCATGAATCTGCCTTTCCCTTTTTTCTATCTGTACCTTCCTTTCTTTATATCTGTCTATCGATCTTCCTCTCTCTCTCTCTCTCTCTCTCTCTCTCTCTCTCTCTCTCTCTCTCTCTCTCTCTCTCTCTCTCTCTCTCTCTCTCTCTTTTTTTCTCTCTCTCTCTCTTTCTCTCCATGTATATATATTTATCTATCTATCTATCTGTCTATCTATCTGTTTATCTTTCTATCTTTCTCAATATCTAACTATTTATCTATCTATCTATCACTTATTCCTTTTTCTTCTTTTCACAATTTGGTTGATTGGATGACGAGAGGTAAAAAAAGATATAGAGATGAGGAGGAGAATAAAGAGAATATAGAAGAGAAATAAGGAGCTAGAGGCAGAGAAGAAGAAAAGGAGGAAAGGGGAAGATGTAGAAAGGAAAGAATGAGGAGGAGAAGAACAAGATGACAATTAAAGAACACTTTACTAAAATCATTTCACTAAAACTATTGCATTTCTAGGGATAATTAGAATGGTATTGCAATATTAATAATGACAACAACAACAAAAAAAGATAATTTGTAAGTAGCCATTGCAGGTTATTATTCATTTATAATGAATTTTGTGTACTTTCAGTCATAACAACAATATATTAATAATTATGCAAAGGTTTAAGACGAAATATGCATTTCTTCTAGTTAACAAATAATCCCAGATTTATTTACGGTATTTGTGAAACGAAAACCACTCTATTATCCATGACTGAAGTGTATTCATTTCAAATAGAGATTTAGTCAGGAGAATGGATTGTCATTCTAAACGTCATTTACGAGCTGACGTTATTGAAAATTGCATGACAGTTGATGTCCAGTTGTGCTGAACTCATAGCCAATTTGCATGTGTATCTTATTTCTATTTTATTTTATTTTGTATTATCATTTTATTTCGTTATCTTTATTTCTTGTTTTTCTTATTATTATTTTCTTATTTATCCGAATTCAAAAAATGAATGAGATGGTATAGGTTTAGTTATATCGATTAGAAATATAGATGGATAGCTAGATATTAAGATTAGTAGGTAAGAGTAGACGGAAGTAGTGAGGATAATAATGGTAATGAAAATAGTGCAACAAAAATACTAATTATAATAATGATAACAATAATAACAATGACGACAATGATAATAATGATAATAATAATAATTGTTATAATAATAGTAATTATAATAATAATAATAATTATTATAATGAACATATTAATAATAACAATAATAATAATGATAATAATAATAATAATAATAATAATAGTAATAATAATAATAATGATAATGATAATAACAACAATAAAAATAATATCTCTTTCCAGCACTCTAAACCCAACAGCCTCAGCGTAAAGAAATAGAAGACCTTCTCTGCCGTTCTTCAACTTGTCTTAGAAAACCGAAGGGGTAGGGGGGGAGGGGTCACGGGGTTAGGGGGGGGTGCGTGGTAGGATCGGTGGTGGGGGGGGCGGGGGGGGGGGGCTGGAGTTAGAGGCGAGAAAGGGAGAGGAGAGGCGAATATCAGGGGGAAGGGATATCGGATAGGGAAATAAGAGGATAGAGACAGACAGGATGGGGATAGGGTGTAGAAGGAGAGAAGGAGGGAGAGAGGGAAGGAGGGAAGGAGGGAGGGAGGGAAGGAGGGAAGGAGGGAGGGAGGGAGGGAGGAATTAAAGGGTGAGAGGAAACTAGGCATACAGACAGAAGCGACATAGAGATAGAGAAAATACAGACAGACCGAATTAATAGACTAAAGGACAGACAGAGGCAGAGAGCGAAGGAGGGAGGGAGGGAGAGGGGCAAATGGACAGACAGACAGAACGAACAGACAGAATAGACACAGAGACAGAGAAAAGACACACAGACCGAATCAACAGACTAACGGACAGACAGAGAAACAGAAGAAATATCAACAAATATAATTATACTCCGCATGACAAGAGCATTGGCAAGGTCTCCTAATACAGTGAAACATGATAATAGGTTTTCATCAATCGAATTATAACGAAATTCAGATGAAGAAGAAGAAAGAAGAAGATTTCGTAAAAAAAAAAAAAAAAAAAAAAAAGAAATATGATTATAAAAATGTGTGAATGTATTAAGGTAATTCTGCCCTTGAAAAGATCGAAGAGAAATAATCGAAATGGCATAGGGAAAGGACTATTGAATCGATAATTAGATGTAAAATAAACACTACATACGAATTCAAATGTTGATAATAATAATGAAAATAATAATGATAATTATAAACAATCGTAATAATAATAATAATTATAATGATAATAATAATATAAATAATCGTAATCATGATAATAATAATGGTAATAATAAT
>NC_061842.1:18887592-18890092 GCF_019202785.1 Penaeus chinensis
CCATTTTGAATGCTACCGCCCAGCAATGCTAAAACAAAGGTAATCCGAGGGTCTCTGTTTGCTTGAGAGCCCAATGCCAATATTACTGGAAGATTCACAGTGCTTGTAAATCTATAACAATCTTCCCTGACCGGGCCTCGAACCTAGGTTACTCCGAGTATAAAACCGGAAGGCCAGTGTTAAACCAATTATACCACGCGACCCACTAAAAGGAGTGTGTAAGTAGGATCTAACTAGCCCCATAGATATTACCTATCTACTCATACGTGAGTAATGATAGCGAGGTTTTACACACACTCCCCGTGGCCTTCCGGTTTCGAACTCGGAGTGACCTAGGTTCGAGGCCCGGTCGGGATGGGTCGTTATATATCTATATCAACATTGCATTATTCCATCTTTCGCAGTACTTGCAAGTAAGGTGCCTACCCAATCTCAACCTGCCTTCGTAACCAGCTGATCGACTACCAGCTGAGTCCCGCCCGAGGTTGAGCTTTCGGGCCAAAACTCTTTCCAGCGAGAGTCAGTTCCTCTCGGATATTTTTTTTCTTTCTTTCCTTTTCTCCTATTTTGTTAAATGTTGATGATGATAATGGTAATAATGATAATGATAGCGATAACAATGGTGATGATAACAACAACAATATTAGGAAGAATATTAATGTAATAATAATAAGAAAATTAATGATAATAATAATGATAATAACAATAATAATGGTGATAATAATAATGATACTAATAATAACAATGATAATAATATTGATAATAACAATGATAATAATGATAATAACAATTATAATGATAATGATAATGACAGTGATAATAATAATAATAATAATAGTAATAATAATAATAATAAAGCTTTCAATTTCCTTCAGTATGATTTCCTCTTCTTTTTGTAAAATGCGGTTTCCGCAATAACTTGCTGTTCCCTATAGCTTTATTGCCTTGAATGACTTTAGCTAATCTTGCGGTATACTATATGAAATGATGAAAAGTGATTACATTTTACATGGTCGCTCCCTGGTGAGATTCCCAAGCCAATGTCCGTTTTAGTAGCGATGTGTTTCTATACCTTAAATATTTATCAGTAATCCTTATTCCAAATAAATCGCCTTCGTAAATTAGGTTTAATTCCTCTTCCCTGTTTAATCGACAAGAAATACAACCTACCCACAGACATCGGGGGAAAAAAAAAATCACGAATCGTCATCAAGCTGGGTTCACTACAGAAACCGTGACTCTGAAGAAAGTGAAATGTCTCCGCGGTGAATAATCCCTGGATATGAAATTCATGTCTTCTTCTGCTTTAAGAGCGAGAGAGAAAGGGAGAGGGAATAGAGAGAGATATTACAGAGAGTAAAAAGAGGGTAGGAGACGAAAGAAAAGGGAGAGGGAGAGAGAGACAGAAAAGGGGAAAAGAGGAGAAACGGGAGACAGGAAGAGAGAGAGAGAGAGAGAGAGAGAGAGAGAGAGAGAGAGAGAGAGAGAGATGATGATATTTTTAACAGTGATAATAATCATCATCGTCATAACAACAATAATAATATTATAAATAATATAAGAATAATGATCTCTTTTTCTATCTTTCCCTTCCATTCTCTTTCTCTTATTTTGTATCTCTTTCTCTCTTCCTCCGCCTCTCTTTCTTTTTTTCCATGTCTCCCTTTCTTTCTCTGCCTCTCTTTTTCTTCCTTTTCTCTGCCTCTCTTTCTGTCTTTCTGTCTCTCGTTCTTTCTCAGTCTCTCTCTCTCCTTTTCTCTGCCTCTCTCTCTGTCTTTCTGTCTCTCGTTCTTTCTCAGCCTCTCTTTCTCCTTTTCTCTGTCTCTCTTTCTGTATGTCGTTCTTTCTCAGTCTCTCTTTCTCCTTTCCTCTGTCTCTCTCCCTGTCTTTCTGTCTCTCGTTCTTTCTCAGTCTCTCTTTCTCAGTCTCTCTTTCTCCCTTTCTCTGCCTCTCTTTCTGTCTCTCGTTCTTTCTCAGTCTCTCTTTCTCCTTTTCTCTGCCTCTCTTTCTGTCTTTCCGTCTCTCTACTGCGATCAAGTTCAAGAATTCTGCGAGCGACCCATTAAGGAGAAGTGCTCCATCGATTCCCCGATGTATGAGTATAATAGAGCCTGTTCTCTCACCCCCTCCGTCCCTTTGCTCCCTCCTCCTGTCCCCCTCCCCGTCTCCCTTCCCTGCCCTTTCTCCCTCCTTATTTTTTTCCCTTCTCTCTTCTCCCGCTCCTTCTCCCTCTTTCCCTTTTCCTCTTTTCTTCTCCTGTTCCTTCTCCCCTTCTCCTTCTCCCTCTTTCTTTTCCCCTTCCACCATCCCACTTCTCCTGATCTTCTCTCCTTCTCCCTTCTCCCTTCTCCTGCCCCTCTCCCTTTTCCCCCTCCTCCTCCCTCTCCCCTTTTCCCTCCCATTCGTCTCCTTTCTTTGCCCCTTCTCCCTCACCTTCGCTTCTTCTTCTCCCCGGTTCAAACTTTCCTCCCTCAATCCCTCTCAACTCTTCCTTCACCCC
>NC_061842.1:18922592-18935092 GCF_019202785.1 Penaeus chinensis
CAAAGAACACCAGGTCTGATTCTCCTAGTTCCCAAGACAGTTCACGAAGACTCAATAAAAGAACATTAATCTCTACCTTGAATCTGGTTCAGAAATTAGACTAAGGCTTGGAATTCTGGCTTTAAAGTCACTTGTTAGACCTATACATTTAAGCAGTGCTGTTACTTCCACTGCACAGCATTTAGGGGTTATATACCTCCCTGGCAAGTTATCATCTAATAAGTAACCAGTTCTATCTCTGTTATGAGAATGTACCTTGTTGGAGATGTGTTGGCATTTGCTAGAATGTGGAGCCTTGAGGCCATGGCATTGCTTGATGTGGTCCCATTCTGTATGATTACCAAATAGCAGACTAAGACAAACCTAAATTTTATGTGAAAAGTCCTAAACATACCCTAGCATAGGCTTCTGAGGGATGAATTTCAGTAAGGCATTATTCTGTTTTAGGATACCTATTTATAGTTTGATAACTATTCACCTGATTCCCAAAATAATGTTCTAGTTAGTGCTTCCTCCTTCATCGTCTGCAAGCACCCGAAATGGGGCTTATCATAGTAGATCCACTTTGTCATCCACTTCCTACTCACGCAACAATCTTCATGTCTTTGATGTAACTCCTCCACATTCAATTAATGCAACTCCTGCTTTTCCCCAATTCCAACTGCTCTACCCTCCCCCCTTGCATTGCTCTTCTCTTTGTTACTCATGATTGCACCACCTTAGCCACACTTCTCTCAGAGTATGTTCTAACTCCACAACTCCCAGCTTCTTCCACACGTCCTTAGTCCTGTTTATGACCCTTTTTCACTTCTGCCACTTGTTTGCTCTGTTTTATTTTTAGCATTAGTCTTGTTGTAACAGCTTTGTTATACTCATAAGTTATAAATAGTAGATTATTATGAAACCTATATGATATTCCATAAAATTAATCTCCATGACACTTGATTTGACACATGCAATCATCAGGTAAGTTAATATGTAGTATCACTTGTGTATGCCACAATTGGTTGTTATTTTCTTGTCATATCAGGTCTCTTTGTACAGAAGGCAATTATTAAACAATAGAAAAAAGTTCAATTTAATTGCACGTTAAGGGAATTAATGATAAATGATACTGGTATATATTTTTTACAAAATGTCTACAAATGCTCATTTGAATCACAGATTCTTTTAAATATTTGTAAATTTTTCAGTTTTAGTATATGACTGTAGTCTGAACTCCCTAGTACCATGGGACTAATGAAGAAAAAAAAATATTTGTTTCAGGTTTTGACCCATTCCACCCTCAACATGACTGCTGATTCCAACTCGGTTCGTAATGATCTCATAAAACTGCTCCACAAGCATGTTCCTGGAGCAGATATAAGGTAAGGACATTGCTAGAGCATTGAAATGTTATACAGAAATTATGTGTGATTATCTTTTGGTATAGATACTAATACAGGCCTTCAAAACCAGATTGACATTCAGTACTACCAACCAGCTGAGTGCCTTGGTCACCAATTTTTTTTGCCAAACTGAAATGTCAAGCAAATGAAGAAAAGAAGTTGACAAACAATTTTCACTGACATGTGATTAAGTCCCAAATACTTCCAGAAACCTGTGTTCACATTATGAATATTTGCTGATACATAAATTTATCAGGTAACATAACACAAAAAAAACAATCTCAATCATTTCACTAACAGTCATTCCAATTTTGTTTTCAGTGGCTTATAAAACATAATCTAATTTAACATAATATTTGTCTTTGGTTGTTTTTATAATCCAGCTACAATGTCTATATATACATACATACATATGTACACACAAATATATATATACATATATCTCTATCTACCTATCTATATATGTGTGTGTGTGTGTGTGTGTGTGTGTGTGTGTGTGTGTGTGTGTGTGTGTGTGTGTGTGTGTGTGTGTACATATATATATCATATATTTTATATATATTATATATATTATATATATTACAGATATATATGGATATGTATATATATATATATATATATATATATATATATATATATATTATATATGTATGTGTGTGTGTGGGGGGGGGGTTATATATATATCTAATATATATGTATCTATAGTTATGGTTTACCGCTATTTGTGCACTTTGCAGTGGCATAGATGAGATAGTGATCAGCTACGTGACAGGTGTGTTGGAGGAAGTGGCAGCAGATGTTGAAGAAGTTGACTCAGCGGGCATGAAGGATGTGATCAGTGCATATGTGCCAGCTTTTGATGTCATCTCTGAAGACATTCTGACAGCTTGGGTACTGGACATGGTGCAGGGGATAAATGACGAAAAGGAAAAAGGTGCTAATTATGATTATTTAAAGGCTCTTTTATCTGTTACAGTTTTATAATGCTATATGCCTTCAGTGCCTTTGAATTACTGGCATCACATATATATATATATATATATATATATATATATATATATATATATATATATATATATATGTACATATAATCTGTGAGAGAATATATTCAGTTACTTAGATTATTTCCAAGATTGATATTTTGATATGTGTTTTATGTCAAACAACATTTATATATGATCTGTGATATTATTTCTTTTATCAGTATTTAATTATGTTTACAAATTTAGTTTATCATTTTTATATATACAGGGTAAATGATTAATGATTTTTATTACAGAAAAAAATTGTTGAAGTCACACATAACTGAAGTCTTTATTTTACCTTTCAGCCAAAATAGCATGTGATGTAACTTTGGACAATCTTATATCGTCATTCCCTGTTGAGACGCGCAAACTTTCACAGTCCAAGAGCGAGTCAAGTGAAAGATCTCAGAAGCTTTCGGAGACATCTAATGGATCAGAGGAACCAGATACTGGCAGTACAAATGGGGAAGAGGTAATTGTGAAGCATTTCTCAGAATAAAAAAGTTTTTCGACATGAACATTGTACATGTGGCTTTATGAATTGATACTCAGGCTTGCTTATGTTTAGCAGTTCAGCACATTTTTTCTAGTTGGTAAATATGTTTGGAGAATGAGAAAGATTTAAAGTTCCCTCATTAGAATTAGTGACTAGAATTTGTTTTGATCAGTAGAGTAAATGGCAATTCAATTTATCATACATCTTTGTTTTTATTTTTTATTTTTATTTCTCTCTTTCTTTTGTAATATTTTCTTTGATACACCATTTTTTTATATACTGTATTTGACTGCATGTAAGACACACATTTTGAAAAATATAATGGTTCAAAAAATCACTCTGGGTCTTTATCTGACTCTGGGACTCAAGTCAAGGATCCTTGTCATTTTCAGGGGAACTAGATTCCTGTCCCTAAGGTATCTTGTATTTTAGGCTGTGATTATCTGTAGAAGTTTGTCTTACATTAGTATGCAGCTATTACACTATTACCCTACACATGACGGGAGCTTTTGGGTGCAGCATAAATGATTGTTTAGATAATGAGACTAAAAAGAGGCTTTAAAGCTGTTGAGGGACTTTTTCACCTCAATGACCAAGCTTTTTAAGGTAGTCTTTCTCCTCAGTGACTGCAATGGTTGTTTAGCATTCACAACTTAGAGCAGTCTCAAGTGCAGAATCTGAAGATGTCATCCTGAGGGATAGTTTACCATGACTTGATAAGACGTACTATTTGTAATGGGTTAAAAATAACACTAAAGCTTGCTTAGGCTTTCAGAGAGCAAGGAGAGTTTCATTGTTTTGTATAAGAAATGTAAGGCTAGGTGGATGGAAGTGACTTTGGGGCCAAGATAGAGTCTGTTTTTTTAACATCAAAGTGGATGAATAACACAGTCATATGTTTTGCTGAACCTTTATCCTGCTAGATGGTCTTGTTGTTTTACTTCATCTTAGTCTGGCTTTTCATAAAAGCACTCACATAAACAATCTTTTCCCAACAGCATGATGAATATTCTGAAGGCCTGGCCACCTTGCTCGAGATGTTTCCTGGAGCCTGCAATCTCGAGGTCCAGCATTGCTTGGCTAGCTGTGGAGGAGACCTGGAGCAAGCCACAACACTTATTCTGCAACGGCAGGAGCAAGGAATATGTATCAAGGCTACACCAGGCAGTAAGGTAAGTCCTTCTGTGCAATGTCGTGAAAATAATGTAGATGCATTAAGAGAGATTATGTGATAAGAAACAAGGAATTGATGTTAGTGTCATGATAAAAGTTAGTATGATTACATAAAATTACAAGTAGATTTGTCTTTTTCTTTTATATGATAATAGCAAAAATGGTGATGATGATAATTTCATGTGCATGAAGAAACATCATATCAAATATAATTCTCAGTGAATCTTATATATGCTAATTAATCTGACTTTGACATAATTACCAATTACCAACAGTCACCATAAAGGCTGTACCATGATTTTTTTTTTATCAGCAGCTTTAACCCAATGGCGTCGGGTATAGAAAATAAAAAAAAACTCTACGTTCTGGCGAACGGCGGCAACGCGCCGACTCTGAGCGCGTGAATTCGGTACATCAAGCCGAATCATTGCCTCGGGGCATTTTGGCGCGGCGCCGCTGCGGACAGCCGCACGCCTCATTTCGGGCATATTGTTATGACGGCGATAGCCGTGACCCGTCGCCATTGGGTTAATACCACAAGCTTAAACTGATCCACAGAATATTACAATTATCATGCATTTTAAATGGTGATTGAAGCTCCTTGCAATAAATAACAACATATAATTTATCTACTGTTTTTAGGTTATTGTTTTGTATTAAGGCAGTTGTCTGTTATATTCAAGATAAAGCTCATCATCATTTAACTCTTCTTCTCTTTCTCCTTTTCCTTCTTCTTCTTATTATCATTTTCTCTTCTCCACCTCCAATTCCTCCTCCAACTTTTCCTCCTCCTCCTCCTCCTCCTCCTCCTCCTCCTTCTTCCTCATTATTGTCATACTCTTCTGTTAATAATTCTTTCTTCCTCTTTTTGTTTTCTTCTCACATTATTTTTTTTTTTAGCTTGTTCCAGGGGCCAAAGGAAACAAAAAAAAGATAGATGACAAAGAAGTCCGGATCTCCATCATCAATCGCTACGGTTTTGTCGATCACGATGACGATGCTCGTGAGCATAGGCCTGTTGCACCTAAGTGGGTAAGTATTATGTGGGGCACTGGATTCATACCATATTGGAATCAGACATCTCTTATTCTCTAAAAGTGTCAGACTTCATTCATTTCACAGAGGTACCAGACTTCATTTAGTCATGTTGGTATCAGCTCTCTTTGGATTTCATTCATTTGATAACTATCTTGTAGTTGCAGTCCTAAAAGATTTTTTTGTTTGCGCTTATTTACTTAGTAACATAATGCTTACATGAGGAATGTGTACATGAAGAATGCTGAAATAATTTCAGTTGTGATTTTAAAAAAATGCACTGTTAGTTTTTGAATACGCATCTCATAGAAATGTTTGGATGACTTTTCCTTTTTATTTTTTCCTTTACTTTCTTTCATGATAAATCACAATTCTTTGTGATTTCATTAGCTCCTATTTGAGAGATTCATCATTATTCAAAGCCTTTGTTGTAAGATAATCTGCAGTAGCTAAATATTATAACTAACCCTTGTTCTCTCAGGAGGGGAAGAAGATGGTGCGCTACCGTGACAACAAGGTTGTGAGCCTCAAGGGAGAGAGGTACACTGAGTTCAAGAAGGATGAAACAGCTGAGATGAAGAAGACATATGTGCACCTCAAACCGGGCAAGCAGTATCGATTCCACTGATCCACAGGGTACAAACCTTACTACATTGCCGCTGTCCAGTGTCACCAGGGCGAGGGGGCGAGGGATGGTGTGGGCCAGGGCGGTAAGGTTTGTTTTTGTAATCAACACCAGAGTTATTTATGTTACGCGATAAGGCCACAGCTTGAGGGCGAGTACAGACTTGCGAGAGCCTTGAGTGACGTGATGCTGTTGGTGGGTTCAGTGGAACTTTTAGCATATAATCTCATGAGAATTCTCATCACTCTTCATTGTTGTTCATTAGTGTTATTATGTAGTTACTGCTTCAGTGTCAGTAATTGTATTTTAGTGTGTGAATTGCTTATTAGGTACCAAAGAAGACATAGGTTATTAATTGAGGCACTTTACAGCCAGAATAGGAAAGTGGTTAAAAAGAAATACTCAGAATTATATAGAATATCCTGCGAAAGATTCTTGAAGCCATACTTGAATAGGGTGGAGCTTGCACTGCAGTGTGCAATACTGTGCGAAATAACAAGATTTAACCATGACACACTAGACTCTGTCATTAGTCATAAAGATTTTATTATATTAAAATACTTATGGTATATGATTTTTACAAATTGGAAAACCGGTAGGTTATTTTCATATGTAGGCGAGCTTGTTCATAACGACTCCAATAAAACCATAATATATAGCGGAAGGAAGGATCTGTGCAGTTTTTTATATCTTTATTGTAGAGTAGCTTTATTCTCTGATGAATTAACAAAGGTTGATGATTGTAAGTGGACAACAGTCAATAGGTATATGTGCAGCTCCCTCAACACTGCACGGGTGGTAAGAATACCTCAAACTATTTATAGTTTATTAGGTGTAAATGCAGAATTCGCAGTTCCTGCATTAAAGAGATGAATTCGCATAATCAGAAAAGCAATAGCAAAGACCAAGCAAATATGTGTTTGTTTATGAATTATGTAGTTACCAGTAATTATAGTTTGAAAATAATTAGTCAGGCATTGTTTTTATTCCAGTGAATTGGTTTGGGATCATGTTTTTTGGACCATTTTAAAGAATTTTATCCTTTTTTACCAGGTTACAATTTCTCCACATATGCAAGTATTTGTATATGTACTCTTCCATAGCACATGGAAGCAATTCATTTTCTTCTACCTAGTCTATGTATTTAGCTGTGGCATATCCTATGATTACATTCTCTTTCTATTATTATTAAATCTAATAGCAGCATTACAGATATATAGTATTCTTTAGACAGCAGAAACATTTCTCAAACTTTCTTGACCACAGCCCATTTATCTGGCAATGGACTGATAATCACATTATCATTCGATATTAACCCTTAAGGGCTG
This sequence comes from Penaeus chinensis, assembly GCF_019202785.1. Lineage (NCBI taxonomy): Eukaryota > Metazoa > Arthropoda > Malacostraca > Decapoda > Penaeidae > Penaeus > Penaeus chinensis. The sequence continues at coordinate 18,929,663 of NC_061842.1, forward strand.
GCAGCCTCGGTAGCCAGAAATTGCTCAAACAAGCACAAAATCAAGTGATGCTGAAAGGTAATAATATTTACATTACTTCTTTGAGAAATATAAAATGAGGAACGTGTTGCATTCATCATAGAATAGAGGGCCTTGAAAAGAAAAAAAATGCAGACTAGAAAGAAATTTGAAGTGTGTGCTAGAAAAGGCATCTCAAGATTCATTCTGCCTTTGTGCCAACTAGATTTATTAATCCAATCCAGGCCATGAGGGTTAAAGTACATTAGTTTTATACAAGAAGTTTTAATTTGTTACAGTAAAGTAATAAGTCTCGGGGCATTAGATACAGATTTATGTTTGTTTCTTGATAATTCTGATGATGATGATGATGATTATCAACTTCATTGTTAAAAAATCCTTATAAAAGGTATCCTCTATTCACAGAGTCTAATTGAAGTTGGTTGTTTCCTTTCCTGGTAGTAACTTTACTATACTGCTGAAAGGGAGGGCTAAGATAGGATGGTGGTAGTTATAGTTCTTAAATAATTATTCAGTGGTCAAGGTTTTTAAAAGACAGTCTTCCCAAATTAAAATATCATCATGTAACAATAGTTCTTTTTTCTTGCTTACATAGCAAGGTATCAATGAAGTTAGGTTTTGGAGTGAGTTACAAATTTCCTTTTTAATTCTCTCTTCTGTCTCTTTTTCCTCTTTATCCTCATCCTGCTTTTATTTATATTACACTATGATAGAGAGATTCCTTTACACCTTTAGTGGACAGCAGTTTTCATTTTAGCTCAGTTGTAATGGTAATCTAGACCTTGAAAACTACCATAAGGATGTTGCTCTAAGTTACTGTTCCCCTTAGTTTCTTTAACAAGTTTACGTATACTTGTTTAGATTTAGTACTATTCGTGGACCTGGTCTGAATCTCCATAAGGGCATTGCTTTTTAACAGTTTTTGTTTTTCTTCTTTAAAAGACCACAAATGTGTAACAAAAATAAATATTGGTCTTTCCAAAGAAAGCCATGTAAAGGAGTAAGATATAGTCATATAAACCTGCAGGTTTGATAAAACAGGTTTTATTTTGTTACTGAAATTTAGACATTCCAGTTTCTTGTATGTCTTTGGCAATTGATGTTAGATTTTTTGTGTAGTGCAATTATTGTGAGGGACAAATTAAGTGTCATGAGAAGAAAAATATAATCAGCAGCTATTATGGGAATGAAGTCTCTTAATTGAACTTCAAGCTTTGTACCTGTTTTGTCATGTTGGAATTCAGTATTATAGCTGTATCACAGTGTAGGTGGTTTAGTTGAAGATTACACATGGTCAGGAAACTTTTGTAAGAGGTGGAAATCTAATCCTCTTGCAGATTATGACATTAAGTGGCTTGTTGATAATTTCCTAAATAATTGGTGATTTAAATTCCCTGTGTTGTTTGTGGTCTCGTGCAGATGATGAGACAAAGTAGTATGTTTTTTTCTTTTTTTTCTTTTTTTTTTTTTCATTTCATTTTTTTTCCAGTGTCTTTACTTCATATTAATGCACAGTGACAGGATAGTGAATCTACTAATACCACTTATTAACTCTTTCCAAAAGATAGCTGTCTTACTAGTATAACCCTCTACTTAGATCAGTGTTGTTTTAGTAATAGGTAGCTTTCTCGCAGCTTCTTTAGTTAGTTAAGACTTTATAGAACATATTTATTTTTTTATATTTTGCTGCTGTACAAAATATTATGTTTGTATGTTAATCCTTGGATTTTTATTTTGCTTGTGTTATAGCTAAGAGAATGTGCAAATGTTGACCAGATAAGTAAGCTTACATACGGGAAAGGGATAACTTGAGAATAAGTGCAGATGTACCATTTCTAGGGGAATAAGGGTTTTGGCTTTTCTGTGTCTCTTTACTATATAACTGGCACTGGCTTTACCTAATATGCTTACTTTAACATAAACTGAAATTGTATATTGCTTTTTTATATATTTCTTTGACCTTAGGCTTCAAAGAATTTTTGGAGATCTTTCATGTTTATGGCTAAGTGAGTTTTATGGTTGTTGAAGTGACTTCCTGATTCAGTAAACAGATTTTTCAAAGCATTCCTGCTGTGTAATAGACCAGCTAACTTTCCAAATGGATTACAGAACATGTTCAGTCTGTTCATGTGTCAAATCAAAGCTCTTGCCATATTCCCCTTTTTAGCGCAGCATTTCTCGTGAACAATTACAGACATGGCTGGTATAACATACATTGTGCTTTGAATGTCTTGTGAGGACTTTTGATGTGATTAGGTTTCATTTTTGTCTAGTTTGTTTTTATATAAACCCTTGTATGTTGGTGTGAGTTTTCATAAAGGAATATATATATATATATTTTTACACTTTTGAAGTTTTTCAGGATAAGGACTTTCATCACAGAAAAGTTTTTTTCCTTCTTTTTTTAACCCTGTTGATTACAGTACTCACAGTTGTCCTTTTGAAACAGTACACAGTAATTTAAAATAATCCAATTTCTGAGACGATTGTCCATGCAATAATATGATAGGAATTTATCAGTGCTTTTAACTTTATAATGATCAGTTACTACAGAGTGATAATGAGCACAACAGGAAATGGAATGGTTGTACTTATCTCTTTTTTCCCCCCAAGAAGTATGTACTGGTTGCAGTGATTTTCCCATTTTCTTTACTTTCAAGATCTCATAGGAGAGAAATTTATCGTTTTAGAGTTGTTGTTTTTTTACAGTTTGAAAAGACACAAGTACATATTACTTACGGTTTCATTTGTTTTTTGGATCTGATGAAATAAAAGTGTATGTAAGGTAGATGTTCAGGTTTCTACTTTTGTCTCTTACTTATAGAAATTTCATTGTAAATCTTTATGTGATCTATAAATTGTCTTTGCTTATTACGTGTGGCTAATAAATGAGAAAAGATACTGTGTCACTTAATTTTATTTCAAATGTGGATGTCAGTTTTAGCATGTGATAGCACTTTCCATTCACTTTTTGCTGTGCTAAAGGATTACCTTTGTTCAAGAATGGAAATTCATTCAGTTTTATAAAATATGTTACAAGTGCAACCACAACTGAATATTGACATCCATTCAAAATGAATCCATTATTTAAAAACCATGAGTTCTAAGTTCTTTCTTTCTCTTCTGGCCTGGCAGAAAAGTATATATGGAGAATGATATATAGTGAAAAAGTCATTAAGATTGTGTATAAAAGAAATTAATATAATAAGGAAGAAGAAATCTTAACCCTATTCATGAGTTTAAATTAAGAAAGATGATCATTAATAAAAAACTTCAATGGGCACTCATTACTAAAAAGGAGCAAGACTAAGAAGTAACACTAGATTTGGTTTCAAGATGTAAAAAAAAACACTTCAGAGAATCAAAATAAAATATTGGGTTATTGAATTCGAACTATGTAAGGAAGTTTTTAATGATTTAATCTCCACTCTTGATTTGAAAGAAGGTACTAGAATGTATATAAGAATTGGTAGCTGCTGAAAATACAAACAGCTGTTAAAAAGTTTTTTGTGCGGAATGATATTTGATTTGAATAATTATAAATAAAAGTTAAAACAACTAAAGACTCAGATGTGCCAGTGTGGAAAATTCAATGAATTACCTTAAAAGATTCCGTATTAAACGTGCTCTTTGATTTTGCTATTGTGTTTGCACTAGTATTGAACTTTTTCTGAGATGATAACATTCCCATAGTTATGGAAATATTATCTCGAGGCAGTTGTGTAATCTTTGGAGTATATCATATATAGCTCCCAATGTGATGGCATAAATATATGCGCTTGAGAAACACTTGGAAAGTGGTGAATATGATATTTTTGTTTTTTGCACCCAGAACATTTTGTACAGGAGAGAGAATGATATAAGCTGAGTGATTTTACAAACTGTTTCTTAACAGTCATTTAACAAAAGTAACAAGAATATCTCTTTCCCAGAAAAAAAGGTTTAGTCTTGGACACAAGAAGAAAATTATGTAACTTCAGGCGGTGAAACTTGTACAAAAACAGTGCAGAAAGTTGATATACTTATCATATATATAATGCAATAAAGATGCCTCCAACAAATTGCACTTCTTGTGTGTCCAAAAGAAAAGGCCAAAATGATATTGAAAAGAACTAGGTGACAGGTAGCCAAGAAACAGAATTTGAGAAAATGTTTGATGTATCTCTAGACCAAACTGTTTTAGATGTATCTTGCCCATGTAGTGTCTGAGCTATTTGATTCACAAGTAATATTTGGTTATCAAAGTGTATGATTATAAGGTCAATTTTATTACTTTTTGCTGGTGCTTCTTCACTTCTGTTCCTTATAAGCTAAAGCAATGATCAGCAGTAGTTTCAGAAGTCAGTTTTAAATATTAAAAATCTTTTAGTTGTTAGCCTAGGCAAATATAAAGCCAAAGTTTAAGCCACATCATTTCAGAGTTTAAGCCTCGGTAATACAAATATCTTGTGTCCAGTAATGCATATAGGTAAGTTATATTTATGATATATCTCCTAGTTGGCATGAATGCAGTTAGCACACTCGACTGGTAAGGACACTCATGTAGCTGTATGTTGATAATCAAAGAGTAAGTTTTGGTTATTTTGATTTTGATTATTTTATTCACAAAAATACTCCATTGGAGAGCATTGTGCTGTCAGTTTGCTTGTTAGAGAAGGAATACATTATTATTATTATTATTATTATTATTATTATTATTATTATTATTATTATTACTTTTAGTAGTAGTAGTAGTAGTTGTAGTAGTAATAGCATTACTACTAAATTCATTATTATCATTATTATTATTGTTATTATAATTATTATTATTATTAAATTCATTATAATCATCATTATTATTGTTTTTTTTATTATAGTAATTGTTATTCTTGTTATTATGATGACGATGATCATCGTCCAGAGTATGACTGGAATGCCAAAGTTAGCTGTAATTTGGTGTTGCTTCACATTTTTATGACAGATTCCTTAGAAGTCTGAAATTACATCTCATGTGCAACTTTAGATGAGTTATGCTTTTCTAACAGCACTTGCAATATTTAAATTATTCTTTATTGTTCATCTGGTTTCCCTGCCTTCACAATGCATAAATATTGGCCCAAATTGTATTGTTGGTAAAATTGTATGCTGATGTGTTTTTAAGACCCTCCAGCCTTCAAAAACACTTGCAAACTCCGTACCCACTCAGTATTAGGGGAGGAGTTGACACAAGGAAATCTATCCTCCTCTTTACATACATCATTTTTGGGATGGATGGCAGGGATGATTATCCTTCAATAATGGCTATTGTAGTTGACAAAATTAATATATTATAAATCAGTTTTTTTTCATTTCACCAATTTTTGTGTAAGATTCAATATTTTAAGATCGGAACAGTGAAAAAGGGAATTATATATATATATATATATATATATA
>NC_061842.1:18947592-18950092 GCF_019202785.1 Penaeus chinensis
TTCCCTTTCTACATTTATTCATACGCATTCTTTTACTCACAAACTTCTATCCCACTCTCGTTCTTTCTCTCTCCTCCCTCTCTCTCTCTCTCTTTCCTTCCCTCCCCCCTTCTCCCCTCTCTCTCCTTTCTTTTCTCTCTTTCTTTTCCCCTCTCTCTCTCTCCTCTTTCCCCCCTTCCCCCCTCTCTCCTTTCTTCTATCTCTTTCCTTTCCCCCCTCTCTCTCTCCTCTTTTCCCCCTTTCCCCCCTCCTCTCTCTCTCCTCTCTCGCTCCTTTCCCCTCTATCTTTCCCCTTTCCCCTCTCTCCTCTTTCCCCTCCACAACCCACCGGCTTCTTGAGCTTGGCGAGAGCGATGTCGTGATAATTGAACCTCCTCGGATAATGCGGGTGGATGAAGTCGAACTCCACCTCAATCTCCTGTTCCACCGGCGCCGTCTCATCCTCCGTGCCCTCGCCCTCCTCCTCCTCCTCCTCCAGCGGCCCCGCCCGGTAGAGGGAGGGAGGACGTGTTCCCTTCAGCCGCGGGATGCGTTGGGAGGCGTTGTAGTGGCGGTCGTGTTCCCCGAGCTTCACCCAGTACGTGACGCCTTCGCTGGAATGAAAAGGGTTATTATTATTACTATTATTTTTTACAAGGTCTAATTCTTAATTCGTTTTCTTGAATTATTGCGAAATGATTGTAGGGTCAGGTGTGATTCGCCACGGCTGTTTTAGATGGATATGATGGTAGAAGAGAAAAAATGTTGGTGAAATAGGTTTGTTTGAAAGGCGATAGTTGGGAGACTGATGTAGATACTATTATCTGACGTTATTATTAATCTCTCTCTCTCTCTCTCTCTCTCTCTCTCTCTCTCTCTCTCTCTCTCTCTCTCTCTCTCTCTCTCTCTCTTCTCTCTCTCTCTCTCTCATTTTCTATCCCTCACTCCCTTTCTCTCCCTATCCCTCACCACTCCCTCCTTCCCTCTAACACTCTCTCACTCCTTTTTTTTTTCTCTCTCTCTCACTCCCACTCTCTTCCTCTCTCCCTTTCTCTATCTCCCTCCCTCCGTCTCTCTCCTGTGCGTGTGACGTTATCGGCAGTGTCCGAAGGGCGGTTTTACAACACAGCGGGAAGTCTCGGTAGCAGAGAAGCAACAGCAACTCATAAGTGCGGAGGGATAACAACCGGGCGAGTCTCCGCGGGTTTCAGGGCTTATTTTTTTTATAAATATTCCGAGTGTAGACGCTGGTGTGGTGACTGTGAAGATCGGAGGCTGTGTCAAGGACTATTTGAAGCTGTATGAATTATCACTCGCAGGGCCGGCTTTTATGTAAATCTAAGGCAATGGTGAGCTTTTATTACAAGTGGATAAGGAGGGCGGAGTTTAGTGAATAAATGCATAATTTGAATAACTCGTTTGTTAAGAAAAAGGGTCTAGGACAAACAGACGATAAACCCGTTGGCGAAGCTTGTCCTGCTGTCATAGTCCGTCTGCCACATGACAGTCTCGAGGTGGCAGAATAAAGAACTTTACATATAATTAGGGTTTCTTGATATATTTACGGTGTGTACATATTAGTTACGGATACATATGTAGAATATTAATGTGATAAATGTCCATATAAGATATTTTAAGATTAATGATTAAATATAACTAAACGTTAACAGGGATACGTATGATTCATATTGGCCAGATTTGAAGTCATAGATTAAAGAGCTGAATACACTAATTGGATGGTAAGATTAAAGGCTGACAATAACAAAAGCTGATGACAGTATTAAAGGGCGCTGACAATAACCCTTCGCTCGGTCACTCTAATCCTCGGTCTCCGCTGCAAGGTCAGGCAAGGTCATGTGGGTCAGGGAGTTACAAGAATGGATCTGAGTTTTAAACTTCGTCAAAATTTGCAAAACCATTGATTAATAAATGGGTTTTTCTTACATATTCATTTGGTTATTACTGTCTTTTAAGAATATGCATAAAGTGTCTAAAGATTTATAATATATCGTATGCGCCGCTTTCACGTGCAACCAATTCCAGGACACCATTATGCATGGATAATTTAACTCTCGTTCGCTCACGCATTCGTCGTTTCTGTTTACGATATTCTGCGTTCTCTGTTAAATACTTAAGCCCAGATTTAATGCCCCTCGACACCGAACGAAGTTTTCTTATATTTTACATATTACTGTCAGAGTTAGAAGTATATATTTGCAGTTTCTGAATTTCGATGTTGATATCACATACACTGCTATTATCGGGGTTACTGTACTGTTTACATCCTTTGAAAAACACTTGTGTAATTTTCCTGTTTTTTTTTTTTTTTTTTTTTTTTCGTTATCTATACCGGATTTCAAAATGTGATTATGATAGAGACCACTGAGAGATATTATCTATCTATCTATCTATATATATATTTTTTATTTCTATCTTTAATATTATTTCCATTAAATACTCATGTCATTCAATATATTCATTATTCTGTCTGGACCCACTAGTATATTTTACATAAACACAT
>NC_061842.1:18955092-18957592 GCF_019202785.1 Penaeus chinensis
ACACTCTGGCTCATACCTTCTCTCTCATTTTCTTTATTATCATCTTTCTCTCTTTGTATCTACCTTTTTTTATTGTCTCGACAAAATTCCCATAAAGGTTCCTAGCCATTAAAAAGTAACACATATAGTGATATAAATATGTGATGATATAACCGTTGTCTTTTACCTGGCTGAAGCATCCCTGAAAATTCTGTTGTTGTTTTTTATTCACGGTGATGAAAAGGACACACTTAAACACTTTAATTCTTTAGCATTTAGGATAAGCTGTCTATATGGCAAGTGGATTCATTATAAAATAAAAAAGGCGTCTAAATACTTTATTTTGCAAACGTATACTTTAACCTTTCAAATATACAGAGTTTAGAAACTGTAACCGAAAAAGAAAACAAATATATATATACATATATATATGCATACATAGATACATAAGTATATATATGTATATATTTACACACACACACACACACATATATATAAATGCGGCAGAAGATACAGACAAATTCCTATTACTGTTCCAACATTTCATGCAGATATCCTCATCTATTTATCCAACATTAAGCATAACTACACTATGAAACAAAATATCTAAATTTCTTCGAAAAAAAGGCTATGGAAAATACCATAAAATGGTTCAGAAAAGACAATATCCACTTCCTCGTCTTCATAATAACACAATGAAACACAGAAATATCCCAGACCGTCTGAGATAACTGCAATACATAAAACAATTTATAAAAGTCTACCTTCATGTTGGTTTTCTATTTATCACAATTACTTAATAAATAAAAAAACGACCCGAGATGGAAGGCCACACTATTTTAAATGTAATCACCCATCTATACCTGATGGCTCACGCGAAAATCTGAAAGAAATGCACGGAAAAACGCCAAAAGCACTAAAATTATCCTCATTCCACATGCATGTTCAAGTGACTGCCAAAGAACTGTTTAACTGCATCTATGATCTGCTGCTTTAACTCAGGCGGTAGTTGAGAAGCGGACATGAGGGCGAGCTGAGAGGGGATCACGTTCTGTAAAATTAATTACGTATGATTATGTTATCAGTCTTTTAAGATAAATACCCATAAAACAGGGGATGTGCGAACATTAGAAAACCACCTTGCACTTCGAGTGGACGAATAATCAATCATCCAAAGAGGAAAATATATTTCACGTGTTTCAGAGAGTTTACTGAATTATACTAACCGTCAAAGTGGCCACGAGTTTCTTTTTCTGTGTTGAGCTTAAGTCATTCATTATGATGGAAGCCACACTCTTGAATTTCTTACGAGATACAGCCGCGGCCACGACCCCTCCCACTGCGCCACCTGAGGACACAAGTATTCATATAATATTTAAGTTGAGGGGAAGAGGGAGAAGGAGGGAAGAATGAAGGGAGAGGAGGGAGGGAGGGAGGGAAGAATGAAGGGAGAGGAGGGAGGGAGGGAGGGAGGGAGAGGGGAGAGGGGGAGAGAGAGAGGGGGGGGGGAGGAGGGAGGGAAGGAAGGAAGGAAGGGAGGAAAGGAAGTGGGGAAGGAGGGAGGGAGGGGGGGGGGGAGGGTGATATATATATATATAGAGAGAGAGAGAGGGAGGAAAAGAGGGAGAGAGAAAAAAAAAGGAAAGGAGTTAGAGAGAGAGAGAGAGAGAAAGGGAAGAGAGAGAGAGAGAGAGAGAGGATTCACTGCCATCCTTACCAACAGCAAGGCCTAAGGGACCGCCCAGGAGCCCCCCGCACGCAGTAAGGACTCCTGCGATGATGCCGCCCTCAACACTCCCTATGACGGCGGCTCGGAGGTCCTCCTGCTCGCTCAGTTCGACCGCCAAGGCAAGGACGTCGGTCACGCTGTCACGCCACGCCGTCATCGCCGCTCCTGTTCAAGGCGAGGCACGCCGCTCAGAGAGGGATCTTGCGATATATATATATATATATATATATATATATAGTATATATATATATATATATATATATATATATATAGCATATATATATACATATAATACACGCACATACATAAATATATGTATTTATAAAATTAATAGTAGTATCTAATCTATAGGCCTACAATATATTACAAATAAGCACGTTAAACAGATTATCACTATTTTTTAATCCACTAATAAATAATAGCTTCCCCTATCATGTGTATAATGTAAAATACCGTATACCTAACGTTTTATCTCCATTATCTAGAAACACTGACCTTTTGTTTTCTCTCTTAGTAAATACTGTGCAGTCAGATGGTGCTCTCGATTCCCAGCTTGCCTTAAAGTTTCTTATTTTTTTGTTCACATTTTCTTATAGACATGTATATTATATGATACTAGTATAGGAAAGTAACTGTTATATGCTACGAATCAACCCACCTATTAATTTGATAATCAGATGTAAAGTATATGACGAAGACGAAGCTTCTAAGGGACTCCACTTTCGCTCTCATTGGGGGATACATCTTTTCGAAAAAGGGAAAAGGGCCATACATCTTTGCCAGAAAAAAAAA
>NC_061842.1:18970092-18972592 GCF_019202785.1 Penaeus chinensis
ATATATATATATATATATATATATATATATATATATATATATATACCCCTCCACACACACACACATCTATCTAAATCTATCCATCCCTTTATCTGTGTGAATCCGTGAACCAAGATCGAGAGAGAGGGTGAGTCTCCCAAACCCGTTCCTGTATAGAAACCCCTCAATAGGGCCACAACGGGACCAGAACATATTCAGAAGGACACGGAGACAGTGCATTCGAGATCAGTTATCGTCGCTATTTGAGGAAAGTACTTTTTTTTTTCTTACGGGAATAACAAGGAATAGAAATTGCAGTTCTCTGTGTGTATGTCAATACTGAAGGGCCCGTAATTATGATGTCTTTCCGGGAAAACGTCGGTCTCTTTGGCAGTCGCTCGTGCCTAATCGACGCATCCTTTGAAATCGGTCTGAATAGGAGTGAAAAAAAACGAAATTGAAAGGTCTTTGTTAATTTCTATACTGGTCTGACTCTTTTACTTATTTGCTATTATAATTTTGCCATTTTCTCTTTTTATGATTTGTAGTGAGGTTTATTAACCTCCTTGGATGGATTTCAGGAGTGTGACAATATCGATAAATAGTCTGAGAGAGTGAGAGAGAGAGTGAGAGAGAGAGAGAGAGAGAGAGAGAGAGAGAGAGAGAGAGAGAGAGAGAGAGAGAGAGAGAGAGAGAGAGAGAGAGAGAGAGAGAATATATGAACGAGGGAAAAAGACATGTGCATTTAAAGACAGGGAATGGATGAAACAGAGAGATACAGAATAATGTAAAAAGTTGCCTGGTAAAGAGGGGGAGTCTAGGCTAGAATAATGAGCATTTGAGAAACAAACAAAGAGAGAGAGAGAGAGAGAGAGAGAGAGAGAGAGAGAGAGAGAGAGAGAGAGAGAGAGAGAGAGAGAGAGAGAGAGAGAGAGAGAGAGAGAGGGGAGGGGGGGGGGGGGGTTAGAGAGAGTTACTGAGAGAGAGACACGTGTTCGAATTCCTGGGATTTTGTTTTGGTTAGCGTCTGCACAAGTTTCGAGGACACCAATTGGTTTCTGGAAGCTCTGTCTCCGACAAAGCGAAATCCCTGCTGATGGAATGGCTAAAGTGACAGAAACAGGAAGCTCATCAACAGAAATCTAATCGCTGGCCTAATCTCTAGCTCTCAGACACACCTACCCGCTCACATTTTTTTCCCTATCTCTCATCTTACTCTATGTTTGCCTGTCTGTCTGTCTGTCTGTCTATCTCTCTCTCTCTCTCTCTCTCTTTCTCTCTCTCTCTCTCTCTCTCTCTCTCTCTCTCTTTCTCTCTCCTCTCTCTCTCTCTCTCTCTCTCACACATTTGCAACGACTTAAGGCATTATATTTGAGTTCTCTATCGCATTTATTTTGCAAATTTATCACCATTTCGGTTTTCAGTGGATGGTTAACTTCTTTGGCTTTGAAATACTTCCTTAGATTTATGCAGAAAATTTAGTTAACAGATAATCCTGTTTACTAAATATCTAATGGTATACCTGATTAAGTCTCGCTGACTGAACATCTCTCTCGCTAGATGTTCAAGTTCTTTAAGTAACCCTCTCTCACTTAAAATCTCTCGAACTGAATGTATCTTTCATGAGATACATCGGGCATCCCCTATCTGTTCAACTAGATGTATCTATACGAATTATTTTTTCTCAAATTCATTATCGCTCGTGTTCATTGTTCCGATAAACGTCCCTATCCCCTCTCCCCATAACCGACCCCCCCCCCTTTCCCTCTTGCACCTTCTCCCCCTTTCCTTTCCTTCTCCATTATCCCCTCTCCTCCCTTCCCCCTTGTTTCCTTCTTCCCCTCTCCCCCTCTCCCCCTCTTCCCACATCCCCATTCCCCTCCCTCCCTTTTCCCACACCCCACCACCTATCCTCCCCCCTCCCTCTCTCTTCCCACACCCTATCATCCGCTCTTCTACTTCCCCTCCCTCCCCCCTTCCCCCTCTCTCTGTCTTCCCACACACTAACACCCGCTCTCCTCCTTCCCCCTCCCCCCTCCCTCGCTCTGCCCCCTCCCCACCACCCGCTCTCTTCCTTCCCCCTCCCTCTCCCCCTCCCCCCTCCCTCGCTCTGCCCCCACCCCACCACCCGCTCTCCTCCTGCCCCCTCCCTCTCCCCTCCCCCCTCCCTCGCTCTGCCCCCACCCCACCACCCGCTCTCCTCCTTCCCCCTCCCTCTCCCCCACCCACCACCCGCTCTCCTCCTTCCCCCTCCCTCTCCTCCTTCCCCCTCCCTCTCCCTCTTCCCCCTCCCCCCTCCCTCGCTCTGCCCCCAACCCACCACCAGCTCTCCTCCTTCCCCCTCCCTCTCCCCCCCCCCTCCCTCGCTCTGCCCCCTCCCCACCACCCGCTCTCCCTCCTTCCCCCTCCCTCTCCCCCTCCCCCCTCCCTCGCTCTGCCCCCACCCCACCACCCGCTCTCCTCCTTCCCCCTCCCTCTCCCCCCTCCCCCCTCCCTCGTTCTGGCCCCTCCCCACCACCCG
>NC_061842.1:18977592-18980092 GCF_019202785.1 Penaeus chinensis
TTTGAATGATGTTAAGTTGGCGGAAACTCCGACCAAGCACCGTTTCGCGTTCCAGGAAACTGACCGACTTGGAGAGGTACGCTGGCAAGTCCCACGTGTCTTTAGGAGCCTTGGAGGAGGAGCCCTGGGTAACGGGGGGGCGCGAATAGCTACATATTCGTGGAGCTGTTTGTTTTTTCTATTTCCCTTTTTTTCTGTCTCTTTCCTTTCCAAACAATAAAAAAAGCTGCAAAAACAAACGCAACTATAACAATAACAAAATAAAATTGGATATATATGTTTTTCAACCACTTTATTATATTTATGGCACCATTTCTTACTCTTAGGAGAGGACATTATGAAACCAAATATTATCACCATCGATACTTTCGCCAACCTTAATCTATTGACAATAAAAAATAACAAGAACAACATAATCAAATAGAACAAAATAAGACCAAATAAAAACAACCAAAGCCACCAAGCAAGAAAAAAAACACATATAGGCTAAAACATATGCTAACAAGGTACTTTTCTCACGTAGCGAAATTCCGAATCTCACCCAATGTTGCAGACTATTGACACCGGCACAATAATTGCCCATGTCTGATCAGCCTCCCGAGTCTCATTGTTAGCCCAGTTCGGAAGGCAAAGTTTCGGACTCCCAATTAAAGACGTGGTTGAGTGCCCGCGGATCGGTGCAAGACGCCGGTTGCATTTCAACACGAGCACACTAGATCGATCGGCTTCCCGGACGTGTAAGATGATTTATTTCTGGCTGGTGATCGGAGGAAAGTGGGGTCGATTGACAGTCTTGTATGTTAGAAAGGCGAAAGAGGTGATGCCTATTTATCTCTGGCTGATGATCCGAGGAACGTGGGATCGATTGATGTGTTTCATGTAGATTTATTCTCAACGGAGATCGTCATTTCAAGTTACTGTTCACTACATCAATACACATAGAAAACAACTACAACAAAGAATGAAGAATAAGAAAAAAATCACAAATGGGATATATTTTCCTGATTTGAAATTATGAAACGAATGGTTCAGTAATCCAGTAAGGTCTAGAAATGCTTAGTAGAATATATATTCCTTTCAGACAACTAATAAGGGAGGGTAATGCTAATGGTGATAAAGGTCACAACATTATAGAAATAATATTATTTTTGTTATTTTTATCTATCTTTATTAACATTGCCATGTATCTTTGTCATCATTACTGCCATCATCATTACTGTTTCAAATGTGCTTATTTCGTCGTCATGGTTATTGTTATCAGTAACGGTATTATTTTTGTCGTAACAAATCTTTTTACTACAACTTTTATGGTATTGATATGTGTAACTGTAATCATACACACATACACAGACACCCAAACACACACACACATACACACACACACACACACACACACACACACACACACACTCACACATACACATACATACACACACACACACACACACAATTGAATAGCTTAGGCAACACCTGTAAGAAAGTCACATGACACTTTCCCGATGTTTCTTTCCTCATCGTGCCCCGTCCTCTTCTTCCTCTTCCCTTTCTTTCCCCTCTATCCCGTTTTCTCTCGTCTTTGCCTCCTCCCCCAGCTCCCCATACCTGCCCCTCTTCCTCACCCCTCTCCCTCTCCCTTGTTCTTTCCCTGTCCCTGTGCTGCTTCTGTCTTAGCCTTTGCCCCTCACTTCCTTTTTCTCCTTTCGATCAACTTTCCTTTGGCTCTTCTTGTCTTTGGTTCCCCTCTTCTCTCTCTCCGGTATTATCTTCTTCTCCCTACTCGTTTCCTTCTTCCTCTCTCTATTCCCTTTCCTTCCTCTCGCCAAATCTCATCAGCTTCTCTTTCCCTTCCCCTTTTCCTACCTTTCCTCCTCCCTCTATCCCCTTTTCCATTCTCTCTCCCATCTCCCTCTCTTAATCCTCTCCTCCCACCCATTTCCCTTCTGCCCCCTTTGCTCCAATGCCCTAACCCGGCCCTTCTCTTCCTCTTCCACTGCCTTCCACCTCCGTCCCTCCCCAGTTACCCCTCCTCCCTTCATCCCAGCTACCCCTCTTCCCTTCCCCCTCCCCACTGCAGCGCCACCTACATGTCTCGAGCCCAGCGAATAAACCTTAGGACACGTGGCCTAATTCTTAACATCAGAAACTCACGCCAGGAACTAACGATTCCCTAATTTTCTCATTGATGAATCTTTGTTCGGTGAAGTGTGGGTGGCGTGACTCTTTCGTATCTCCTTTTCATCCCCCTTTTTTGAAGAGATTTTAGTCGACTTTCTATCATTATTGCTTCTTTATTGCTCTCTCCCTCTGTGCCTCTGTTTTCGGTTCGGAAATTCTTGGCTGGAGAGATATCCATTTCTGTTTGGCTTTTTCATCCTTCTCTCTCTTTCATATCTCTCTTTCAAGCCTTCTTCTCCGCCTTTCGTATATAGATTTATCGTTGATCCGAAACAAATATTTGCCGTAACTTTATCTGATATCTTTATGGGGGAATTATACGCTT
>NC_061842.1:18992592-18995092 GCF_019202785.1 Penaeus chinensis
GGAAGATAGCATATCAAGAGAGGCTGGAATCTGCTAATAAACGAATACCCAGCTGCACAAACAATAATCATCATATATATCTCAATTACTATGATTTTATATAGATATTGTCCTTTATATCCATATATATTTCAAGTGTTTATTATTCTTATACGAAAATCCATTTGAGAGGGTCCTTGACGTCATCATTGTTTACATCCGCGCGTCTAACAAGTTCCTCAAAATAGCTTGCCCTATATCTATCCTCCAAACACAGTTCTTGCAGCAGATTATAGATAACTCACATCCTTCATTTTAGTAATCGTTGAGCCTCCACTTCTACAGCAGATGCCAAATGACCTGCGAGGAGGGCTGCTCGGGCAATCGTAGACGCCATGTTTGTTGCAGAAATCGGACGGACGAGCGATGGTTCTGATCGCCCGTGTGGTCAGCAAGTTTGGAAATCGCCCACAGGGTAATTTCGAATAGCGGATTACACCACTAACTGGTTACTGAAAAAAACGCTCCTGTGACAGTGCCTTTAAATTAGTTTATAGGTGTGACAGTTCTTCAAGAAGAGATTAGTCTCTCATGAAGGATTTAAACCTTCAAGCATCAGTAAAGATCAAGTATTAAAAAAAAATAAAAAAATAAAAACAGGAATCGGAGGAGAAAATCCTATGTTGATACGAGAAAAAAAAAAAAAAAAAAAAAATCAGACTAATCAAGCATGTTGCTAGATTTCCTACTATTCAACCATCATTCAATTTATGTTTTTTCTGGGACAATTTAACCATTATTATATTCAAAACAAAATATAACGAGAGAGAAAGAGAGAGCGAGAGAGAGAGAGAGAGAGAGAGAGAGAGAGAGAGAGAGAGAGAGAGAGAGAGAGAGAGAGAGAGAGAGAGAGAGAGAGAGAGAGCGAAAGAGAGAGAGAGAGAGAGCGAAAGAGAGAGAGAGAGAGAGCGAAAGAGAGAGAGAGCGAGCGAGCGAGCGAGAGAGAGAGAGCGAGTGTAAAGGGTATATATTAACGCCTTAAACATATGGTTTAGCAGGAGTAGTTAAACGGACGGTTGGCTTAACCTCTTTTATTGAGAAGCGTAAGCAACACAGATATTCACACGGATACAAGTCTTCGTAAGTCTTAGTGCTGGGTCTGCCCGCAGGGGGGCGCGTGGCGGGAGCCAGCCTGACCCGCAGCGGTCGCCAGGACTCTCTGCAAGGACTGAGGCTGACCTGGGTCATCCTGAGCCTTAAGTACTGGTGTGGGGGCGTGGGGCACGTTGGGGCGCCTGCGGTGAAGCCACGCGTATACGTGCCTTTGTACGCCACGTGGAAGCTATTTATACATACCATACATACTTATACTGCTCGGCTGCCTACTCACGCCTTGCCCTCAAGGCGTCTGATATTTGCCTCAAGGGTGACCCAACCTGGCTGGTTCTTGACTTGTAAACACTTCGTTCTTGCGTGTAATGTCCCTGATGCATCTTCGTGGCTGCTCGTCCCTGTCGTCGTCTTCATCTTGGTCCCTGGTAAATCCGTTCGTCCTCGACATCCACACGTCCTCGAAGGTCTCGCACAGATCCTCCTTGACTTCGGATTCGTCCTCGTAGTCCTCGACCAGGCCTAAATCGGAGGCTTACTCGCCCAATGCACGTTCCCACAGATCTCATCCAGGTCCTTCGAGCTCCTGGAGGTTTAGTGGATCTGCGGCGTCCAGGCAAGTTCACAGCATTATGGGACGACTGGTACCTGCTCTGGCGAGTTCCTGGTCCTCCACTGGATCGACGGGCGTAATTATCCTAGTCTTCCTCGGTATCTGGCGATCTCCCGGTGACGTTTTTTTCGTCTTCTCTTTTTTTTTTTCATTTTGTGTTTTACTTTCACAAAGTTAAGAAAAAAATAGGAAAGAGAGACGGTAACAGCGGTCCGCATTGACCTAGCTTGAACTGCTAACCGTCTCTGATAGACAGGAGGGTAAATAAGGGAAATGACAAAGGCATCCGCAAGGAATTACTTGAACCAATTGTCGTAACGCAATGAAGAATGAGAGTGAAAGTGACCTCACACAGACCGAACATGGGTGCCAAACACGGAAATTAATGTTCATTTTACACAAATGCAATAAACAAGTTATAGAAGTAATACAAAATTATTTCAAATACTACATTGAATTTAACATTTAATGATATGCGACAGAATGACGCACTAAGGAATGGTGACGTGAAACAATTCGCGAACAAATCTTCTCGGGGAAAAAAAAGTTCTGCCGAGGTAACATGTCAAGCTGCGCATACAGACTTCAATTGACAGGGGGGGGTCTCTGTACCCTAATTTGCCGTACTTTATGAAGCGAAACGAGCTGGGAAAATATTAATAACCCACTCTATCTGCGAGTCTGTGATGGGCGCTCATGCTCTGAATGCTCTACGGCTATTTATCATGAATCACAACTCGATGGGATTTACCCCAAACATGGCAGCGACGTCAAGGGGGTGAACGGGATGTGATTAAT
>NC_061842.1:19000092-19020092 GCF_019202785.1 Penaeus chinensis
TAACAATTATAACATCAATAACAACAATAAGAACAACAGTAATGATAATTATGATGCAGAAAATGAAATGATTTTATCAATAAGAATGAGAACAACAACGATCACCAGATAGACGAAAAAGCACAAACAAGAAACAGTTCTGTTGCAAGAAATTAAATGCTGGGAATGAAATATATATTTCCACATTTGCACTTGCACTGCCTTCGTCTGAGCAATTCATCTTATGAAACCAGACATCAAAACAGAGGAAATACATTAAAGGATTGATATATATATATACATATATATGTATATATATATATGTATGTATGTATGTATGTATGTATATATTTATACACATATATATATACACATATATGTATATATATGTAATATATATATATATATATATATATATATATATATATATATATATATATATATATATGTATATATATATACCAGAGAGATAACAAGATAGATAGACTGATATGTGTATATATATATATATATATATATAGATACAGAGAGAGAGAGAGAGAGAGAGAGAGAGAAAGATAAGTAGATGGACAGATATATATGCATACATACACACACACACACACACACACACATACACACACACACGCACACACACACACACACACACACACACACATATATATATATATATATATATATATATATATATATATATATATCTATATAAAGATAGAGATGGAAAGAGAGAGAGAGAGAGAGAGAGAGAGAGAGAGAGAGAGAGAGAGAGAGAGAGAGAGAGAGAGAGAGAGAGAGAGAGGGAGAGGGAGGTAGAGAGGGGAGAGAGAAATCAAGAGATAAAGAGACGAGGGAGCAGCATATATATATATATATATATATATATATATATATATATATATATATATATATGTGTGTGTGTGTGTGTGTGTGTATATATATATACACACATGTATATGTATATATATATACACATATATATATATGCATATACTTGTATATATATACGTATTTAAATAGATAGATAGTGGGGTTGGGAGTCGGTAGAGAGAGAAAGAAAAAATAATAAAAGAAAGAAAAAAAGTGGCCTTGATGGTATAATTTCCCGAAGGATTCTGCAGCCGAACTGTCCCTTTCTGCGAGGCTGATGAAATCTTGGAAGTTGCTGGAAAGTAATCTGCTCTCTAGCTGGCTGTGGAATATACTGCGTAAGAGGGCTTTCTCTCTCACTCT
This sequence comes from Penaeus chinensis, assembly GCF_019202785.1. NCBI lineage: Eukaryota > Metazoa > Arthropoda > Malacostraca > Decapoda > Penaeidae > Penaeus > Penaeus chinensis. The sequence goes on from NC_061842.1 coordinate 19,001,302, forward strand.
CTTTCAGTTCTGTCTTACCTGTCTGCTATTGTGTGCTCGCGTGTATGTATACATGTCCAGTATGTGTGCATGTATACATACATTACGCACACATACATTCTCTGTCTCCTTCTCTCTCTCTCTCTCTCACTATATATATATATATATATATATATATATATATATATATATATATATATATATTCATATATTTATTTATTTATTTATATATATATATATTTATCCATATATATATATCTATATATATGTTTATCCATATATATATTTATATATATATGGATTAGTATGTATATATGTATATGTATATTTATATATATGTAAAAGTATATATGTGTGTATATATATATATATATATATATGTATTTATTTATATATATGTATATATAAATGTACATTAGTTTTGTCACTGTCTTATACATAACAGTGTATGGTTGCTTAATGAGTATGGGAGGTTTCTATAACCGCAAACCCCCGATCCATGAAAACCATTTACTTCAAGTTCTTTCCTTTACGCATGTGTGGGGCAGCCTATGAAAATGGTTCTATAGTTTCAGAGGATTTTTATTCTGTCAAAATTCTAGTAATGGGATCCAATCTGTATATCCAAATAGATCGGGGTATTAAACAGATGAGGCTTATTTTGCTAATATTGTTACAGACCTTAGAGTGTACAGTTCTATCTTGCTCTCGCGGCCCTCACCACCAGTCCTGCCCCTATAGCTGCTTGAGGTTATCAGAAACTATAGGGCGTTTGCTGTTCTTCGTTGTTATAGCAACGGGGTGGCGAAAGGCGGCGGGATTGACAGACACTCACATAAATACACACCGAGAAGAGAGAGAGAGAGAGAGAGAGAGAGAGAGAGAGAGAGAGAGAGAGAGAGAGAGAGAGAGAGAGAGAGAGAGAGAGGGGGGGGGGGGGAGGGAGAGAAAGAGAGAGAGAGAGAGAGAGAGAGAGAGAGAGAGAGAGAGAGAGAGAGAGAGAGAGAGAGATAGAGAGAGAGAGATAGATAGAGAGAGAGAGATAGATAGATAGATAGAGAGAGAGAGAGAGAGGGAGAGAGAGAGAGAGATTGAGATTGAGAGAGAGAGAACGTGAAGGTGACAGACATAGAAAAGGGTGAGAGGGGTTATCAGAACTAAAAAGGACCACAACAAAAACAACAACAAAAAAGGAAGGAAGACGAATACATCTACATCTTAGTGGAATGATCCCATACAAGGATACTTACACGTATATATCAGCGGGGAAAAAGACCAATTCGCCGGCTGCCCAAAGTCGATAAAGTCCCTCTTTATGTCATTTTCACGTCACAATCACAACAACCAGCGTCATAAAGCAGAGGTAGAACAGCATCATTACAATATAAATGGTGAGTCTTAAGTGTGCTGTTGTGTCCAGTCTTGAGTTTTTTTTTCCTTTGATTCGACGTCAATGCGGTCCAGATGTAATGAGGTTTGTGTGCCGTAAACATGGAGTGGGATGGGCAGTGTGTGAGCATTAGCTTTATTACGTATGTTTTAGGCAAAGGCTTTTTTGTGTACGTTATATCACCTACTTACGCACCCACCCACCTACCCACACACCCACACACACACACACACACACACACACACACACACACACACACACACACACACACACACACACACACACACACACACACACACTAATAATCGCACGTAAGATTTTTTTTTCTTTTTTCCGTAATTGTTTTCCGGGAGCAAAATACGAACAGGAGTTGAAAGCCGCTCCGGAATTTCGCTTTTTTTTCACTGAATTTGATGATTAATGCAGGTTCACGAAGCAAAATCTCCAATAGGGTATAAACATGTAATACTTCCATGTTGCGTAAGTGCTGGTGGCTGGGGAAAAAAAAAATGTACTAGTGGCTGGAAATGGAAAAAAGAGATTCTATTCCATTTGATGTCATCTGATGATCAGTTATTGGGACTGTTTTATTATTATATCTTAATGAGAAAGGGGATAATGATGGTAATGCTGATAGTAATAGTACGGAAAGTGATAGAGATGACCTTCAAAGTTCCTTTTACAGGACGATATATACAAAACATGTACATTGAAAAACAAGGATTGAAAACGACGCACTCTAGAACAGTACTTAATCACTAAAAGACAACGCATTAAGAAAACAAAAAAAAGTTTAACGAAAATCATTCTAGTTTAGTGTATGTCTCAAAACCCTCAAAGTAGACAATACCAACGATATTTTACAGATAATTCCCGTGAGCTAAACCACTGATTTGGTTGTTCAGTTCCGCTCTGTCTAAATGTTCCTGTCTGAGTTCGAACCTTTGGTAGCGATGGTATTTTCGTCTCTGTATTCAATGCGTTACAGTAAAAAAATGAAATCTGAACTCGAATCAAATTATGCCAGTCGAGATTGTTACCGCTGCACCGAAATGTATATTTTATTACGGTAGCTCATTACTCAAATGTAAATATGATTTTCAAGTATTCCATAATGACTATAATTAAGCATGTAATTTAACTGGGGAAATGGGACACTTTCATTACTGGACTTAATTCGGAAATCGTACATTTTTATAAGTATATTTTAGTGCTGATGATTGTAACATTTCTAGCATACCAGAAAGAATTTTTAGATTTCTAAAAATGTTTAGTATTCATTATATTCAATGAAATAGTCAACCCAGCATAAAAGAAAACCTCATAACTTTTATAAAACATTTACACAATATACTCACATACAAACAGACACACATTTGATCCTATGTGTGTGTTTATCATTTCATAAATAAATCATGATACAACAAAACAAGTATATTACAAGAAAGCAGCAACATATATAATTCCCCAATATTCATTCAATAATCATCTCTAACTTCTATAAGAATCTTATAGTAGGGTGATAAATAGTCATTTCATCCGCGTATTAATCAATGTTTTTTCTCAACCTCTGCATCTCTGCCTTTAAAATGTATTGCCTTAACATATCAAATAGTCCCTCTCCTCCCCTCCCCTCCCCCCCCAAAAAAAAACAAAAAAACATAAAGCAAATCAATTAATAGTATTGATGAAAATGAAATAAGTTGATGAGCGAAAATAAACGCCATTGTTGTCAAATTTCCATTTTTATGTACAGCAGTTTCTAGTAATAATCAACGCGTGCATTAATGTCATAAAAAGAGTATAACATTTAGGTCACGTTGATTTATGCAAAAAATATTTATTTGATCCATCTGTTGATATTTCGATACGTGGCACAACGCACAGATAATATATAGTGTGGTTTGGGTTTGATCTCTTGCACTTCCCGCCCTGTTAGAATGGATTCAGATCCTTGCCTGGGTAGGTATATAAGTTTAAATATAAAGCGCGTTACTAGGTTCTTCCATCTTACATACTGAACCAACCACTGTATCCTGAAAAGATTGTCTACAAAACCTCGCTATCATACTCTAGCGCAATTAGTTAAGTAATGTCCAAGAATTTAGTATAAATTTTGGTTGGACAATCTGTTTTTTTTTTTTTGGGTCAGTGTCGCGTTCTCAGTGTGTGTGAATATGTACGTATACACTGAAGGTCTTTCTTTCCCTAAATTGTGTGTATTGGTAGCATAGTAGTAGTGAACCAGGTAGCTTCAGCCTTTATTCATGGAGAGATTGGTATACCGGAGCTCTACTAGTCAACAACATAGTTATATGATTAGACATTTATTGTATATCTAAATGTGTGTGTGTGTGTGTGTGTGTGTGTGTGTGTGTGTGTGTGTGTGTGTGTGTGTGTGTGTGTGTGTGTGTGTGTGTGTGTGTGTGTGTGTGTGTGTGTGTGTGTGTGTGTGAGAGAGAGAGAGAGAGAGAGAGAGAGAGAGAGAGAGAGAGAGAGAGAGTGAGAGAGAGAGAGAGAATGAGTGAGTGTGCTAGTGAGTGAGTGTATATGTGCGTGTGCGTCCATGTCTGCGTATTCGTGTAATTAGACATGCCATTTGTCTAAACGCATGCATATCCATCTGTATGCATATATGCATAATTAGTAACACAACTGCATTACACAAACATTTGATTTCACTGAAAGTTTTAACGAGATAGATAACATAACTCCATTACCGGTCTGAACACGAGAATGACCCAATATCACAGAGGATTTACATTTTAAATTCTGTGAGTATCATTTATCAGCGACGTCAATAACCGGGGCAACAGAGTTAAATGTGCAGAAATCGAAATACGTAATGACTGTACAGAGTAAACATTTTGAATGCCAACAGTTATAGCAGTAAACAATAGTTCCATAGGTGAAGGTAAGAGCATTTAGACATGCATAGTTGCAGTCATCTGTATTTTTGTTTAATCCGCTTTCCCTAAGTGTCTGCCCGGCTGTTTGTTTGTTAGTCTGTCCATCAGCCAGCTTGTCTGTTAGCTCATTTACCTATCTATACATTCGTTTTCCTTTTCGCCAGGCTGTTTGTCAATCCGTCTCTCAGATTATCTCTACAATTCTTAGTACATCAATCTGTATAATTATTCCTCTCTCACTCTCTTTCGAAACAACTCTTTATTACTCAGTTTATCGTTCCAAATGTTAAGTCTTTCTTTATATCAATTGATTTGTTGCTTATATTACATAAGCAACGAAACTTACAATTGTGGTCCATCCTTGTGTCTCGTGGTAGCCTTTGGGTTCTCTCTGATTATGGATCTTTCTAGTAATGAATGTGTCTATCTGTCTAACGATTTATTTGTCCGTATTTCTAAATAGCAGTCTCTCACTCGTCCTTTTTTTCACGTTTCTCTACTTCCCCCTCGCTCTTTTTCTTTCCCACAATATGTTCTTCTCCTCTCTCCTTTCTCTGACTATATATGCAATTTGCAGACTCATGGCAACACGGAGAAAGAGGAGAACGACGAGAAAGACGGTCATGGTATATGTGAAAGCTGATCTAAAGATGACAATAATGGCTTTGGTGAAGCTTGCACAAACTTCGTCATTAAGGTGTTTGTGGTAAAGCTCATGAAGGACTTTCACAATACCTGACAAACAGTGTAATTATTACTACTATTAACCTAATAAGCATCATCTCTACGGAGTTCCTCGAGGCTCATTACTAACCCAGTCCTCCTTTCCATGTAATAAGATATAGTTAATACAAGTGACAACAATATTATCAGGTATGTGTATCAACCGCTAGTGTAGAAGGGACCTGATATATGGGATGATAGGGGAAGAGAATACATCACTGGGCATTTTCCCTATCTCTGTGTAATTGTGGGTGGGACGTAGTATATCTATATAGCCTTGAAATAATATTGTGTTGTGTAAATCACAGTCATTTTAACTTACATGGACTACATTGTAAGAAAAACTGAGAAGAATAACTTGCATTTCGCAGCACAGTTTAATCATTGGTCTCAGTTTAGGTCAGCTGTGAGCAAGGGGCAGGAACACTCATCGTTAGTTTTTTGAGAAACCAACAACAGAGAGTGTAAAATAACATGCAGAGAATTAGTGGTAATAATATAGGAAGGGAAAAGGGAATATGAGCAACATGAAATTAAGTTACAAAAAGATAAATGACCTCTGAATTTCATAGAAACATTTAACCTTTAGAGCAGGGGTTCCCAACCAAGGGGCCATGGGATACTTTCTGGGAAGCTATGGAGTAGTAAGAAACTTATTTATGACTTCGAATTAAATTCAATTTTGTCTCACCAACAGAACCTACAGATAACAATCTCTCATATATCAATAAATTCGAATCTTTCCAATCTTTTCCAATTTCCAATCTTTCAATGGTTGAATCTGAATAGATGACAGAACAGTGCTATGATCTTTATATATTAGTCGGGGACCACAGAATAGAAAATGTTGGGGCCACTGCTTTAGAGAGCGTATGTTTTAAACGGTTTACCAACAGCTAAGTGAATGCATGCTTATTCGATTGAAGATTTATGTCATGGCATGGCATGGAATGTCTATTTCCTCTTTTTGAAATATGAGTGAAAGGTTAGCAAAGAAATTAAAGCCTCTTTACTTAATGTCTCTCATTTATTTATTTATCTATTTATACTATTGTTATACTTGAATAAACTGAACTGCAGAACAATCCCAGCTGGATCTATTCGGCCAGACTTTCCTTCATTTACCATCACTCTGCCGTTCCTCAAACTAAAACTATCATATCATTCCTCTACAACACCATCACTGTTATTCCTCCACAACAGAACCACCCTGCCATTCCTCCTGCATAATCATTATACTATTTTTTTCCATCGTATCATCACTTCACAGTGAAGTGAAGGCGTAGTAAGGTGTGAAAATGGAACCAGCGGAATATCGAACAGAGCTCAGGGTCCTATACTTGGCCGCACACAACAAGAGACATTCGATAAAATGAAAACAACTTATGGGGAGGATGGCTCATCATATGAAGTTGTTAAACATTAGCATCGCCAATTCAGGTGTGGTCAGAGATATGGAGAAACAGCTCTTATCCCAGGGCGACCCCAGTCTGCCCACCTCAACCTGCGATAGTCCTAAGTTAAACACAAGTGAGGATTTTTAAGACTGCGATATCAAAAGCTTAGGCTGGATACCTTGCTGTCATTCGTGAGTTTTATTTTAACGTGGATAGTTTTTATTGTTTAGTGTTTTTAATATTTCTTTTTTAAATGAAGCGTATGTTTTAAATGTATATAGTTATTTTATGCCTTAGGAATATCCATCCTATCCACCACTGTTTATAACAATAAATCCAAATCTAACCTGTACTAAAGTTTGAAATAAAGTATAACTGTTTTGCCACAGATAACTAGTGATGCTCGCGCTATCACATGTCACCTTTTAAGAAATTCACCTTGTTTTAACTACGCACAAGCTGGGCGCCCTTGTTAGTGAGACGCTACAGGTGTAGAGCAATGCAGAAGTAAGTTATATATTGAATTTGAGCATTAAAAAAACCGTCGCTAGTTAGCGAATAGCTACGCGAAGTTACATATTACCTCGGAAACCAGATGCATATCATCGTTCTCAAATATATTATAGGAACGGTGGTCGTTTCGAGGAGCACAAAAAAAAAAAAAAAAAAAAAAGTACATAAATTGAAAAAAATGCAAGTAAATTGTGAATTCACTTAATATTTATCCCTTATTAGTAACTAAGTGTTCCTCTGTGTATACACCCGTCCCTTTGATTGTTACCATTGATGACCGTCTGGAGGCATACTATAAGGTTTCATTTCCCATGACTTCTGACCATATGGACGGGTCCCTCTCTTGTTTTTCTTTTCTTTTTTCTATTTATACTTGAAACGCATTTTCGAATTCTATTTGATTGATTTTATGTGTTTTGAAAAATAGTTTATTTATATTTCGTTTCCCCTTAACGTTACACACATTTTAGATTGAAAGCTCTCTATTAACAATTGCAAAAATAATAACACTGTGATACGACTTCATTTAACTGAATTATAAGCATATAACTCAATTCAAACGCTTGGCAATGAGTTTTACGCCAGCGACATGACACCTTTCAGTCAAGAGGATCTCTTTTACAGTCCTTTCTCTGATCGTGCTTATCATGCATTTCCGTGACCACTTACTGTTTTCACTATCCCTTTCCTCCATATATTATCCTTTCTTCCTAATCACACCTTTTTCTCCTTTCCCCTTCTTTTCCTCTTCATTTCTCTCTCTTCTCTTTTCTCTTTATTTCTTTTTTTCTTCCATATCTCACTCTTTCTTCCAAAGTCCGATTTGTTTTCTTCCTTTTTTCCTTATCTTTCCAATCATCTTTAACCCTCTTCCCTTCCTTTCCTCCTTGTCCTTCTATTGCCTCCTTATTTCTTCTTCTTCCTCTTTATCCATCCCTTTCTTCCTTTATCTCCTCCATTTCATTCCTTCTTATCTCTCTTTCCTCCTTAAAACTCCTCACCCATCGCCTCCTAATCCCTTCCTTTCCTCCTTATCCCTTCCACTCCACCACTTCCTCTCTTTCCTTCTCGTCCTTCTTTCCTTTCCCTTCCCTTCCCTCCCTCTTCTTCCCCCGCACGCCAGACGGGCGCCTTTTATCATCACTTGAATGACATCTCAGATAGGGGGTAAATGGGAGTTTTGCATGCGTAAATATTTGACCGTCTGGACGTGTATATGGAAACGGACAAAGGACTGAAAATAAAACGTGGTGACAATGATGTAGAGAAATTATATGTTCTAGATGTGAGTGTTGGTGAACGAAACAACAACAACAACTACTACAACTACTAGTGATAATAATAATGATGATAATGATAATGATAATAATGACACGTTTAAAGTGCTAGAAACGTACAATATAAAGTTTATATGGAGTAGACGGGACCTCATGAGCTCAGCTCGCTCTGCTGTGTGAAATGCAAGTAAAAACACACGGGTAAGAACACACGTACTTCTTTAACATATCTTTATTTCTTTTTTAGACGTTTATACTATTTTATGGACGCTTGTGTTTTCTTGATGATAGGGTGACATAACAGCATAACATGACAGACAGTAATCATTTGGTAACTGACAAATAAGTGAGGAGAATTAACTGATATGCAATCATGTTAAGGTAATATGTTGCAGATGACCAGTCATCATCGATCTCTCAAATGCATCTTCAACTTGAAATGAAGAAAACAAAAGTATAGGAGGAAATGACATACCGCTTCTACAATGCAAGTTAATTATATCTGAATAGTAATAATAATATATGATATACACAGACACAAAAATATGAGCTTCATATAAATATTAATTTGTTTGGTGTTGATATATAACATTAAGTCTCATTGTTCTTGACTGTTATTTTACTGTAACGTCTGTATGATTTTGCTTATTGCTACATGTCTATAATGCATAACTTTCGCATAGTGTGTGATGTGTATAGATGTCATAACGACACCAAACCTTGAAGTCCGATACCTTTAGTATTAATTACTATGTAGACTAAGGCTTAAAACGGCTGCTAATATGTTTCTTTTGGGTGAAGTTAAGTAGAGCATGATGATGCGTGTCATCTATCACCATTACACGTTCTAAAATTCTTGACATTGTTTTTTTTTTTTTGTATTATCATTACGTTGGACTGCGATTCATAGTGAGTGAAATTAAAATAGTTATCCCCATTGAAAATTCGGAAAACTTTTATAAGGATAACTTTTATATTGTTACGAACTCCATTTATTCTAATACAACGGAAGTCATGTTAGGCGGAAAATTAAGGAATTTCTTGAAACAAAAAATAATATGTATAAGGATAACCGAGGAAAATACAAAAAAAAAAAAAAAAAAATAATAATAAGAATAAGTTCACACATAAATCATTCACAAAGTGTTTAGCTTACGGAAACTGCACAAAACTAAATGAATAACAGTAATGTGGACATCATAATGATATCGGGAGTGCTGGGAAAAGAAAACCTCTATCAACATTACAACTGAATGCAAAGTGACACAAAACTAAAAGACTAACATATTGATATTTGTACACTGAGACCTTGGCAAGGGCTCGAATGGTATTTATGTTAAGATCAAGGTCTAAGTAATTAAGGCCAGCTCATTCCAACTCCTAAAGTCTAATCCGCGTAAGTTCCCACGAGCATTGCGGCCATGGGGTTCAGGTTTGGCATTAATCTCATGGTCAGGGTACATTGCATGGAGAAAGGACCTTTTCATGGTCTATTGCACAGTATTAGAGAGCCTATAGCATGTGGGCAGCCGTAAATCTTAAACTGAACATGAAGAAACCCGGCTGTGACCATGCGTTTGGCGTACCATCCTACTGTGTGCAAGTGATAGATGATTGTCTTCAGGCAATGGGATGGGGGAAGGGGGGCTCTCCTCTCTTCTCCTCTCCGCTCCTCTCCGCTCCTCTCCTCATACAGTTCACTGGGTTGCGCCAGCATACTGACCATTCTTTGTTTTTTCCCTCTAGCTTTTGACATTGGGATATAGGCATTTCTAAGTCATTGTCATTAAAACTTAGAATCGAAGATAAAATATTTTCCTTGATATTTAAAAATTGGTACTGTCGCAATTTCACCTTTCGTTGAAATTGCGGGATTTTTTTCAACTATTTTTTCCCCCACTCGTGGTCGAAACTCTGATGAGCGAACACCTTGTTTACAACGCAGTAACAACAAACACTAGGTCTTGTGCCACTTGAGCTATCCTGGAGCCTGGGGCCTCTTGTCTCGCTTGACATTGTTGTTCCTGAGTTCTCTTAACGTAAATAGCAGTAAAGTAAAATCCTGTAATTGCAGAACATTTGTTGTGCTTTGCCAGCACCTTCAGTGCTCTTGCTTTGCAGGTGACACGAGGCTACAGTAGTAGTAGTCGGCACCCCACCCCAGACCCGCAGCTCTCTTCTACAACAGGGTAGCCCTTGTGGCTTTGACCCCTGGGTAGGGAGGCCCAGTAGTCTGGGGCGTCATTTGGGCGCACTTTTTCTTTTGTCCTGAAATCTTTTCCTTATAATGTGACTTTCCTGAGCCTACCAGAGTTCCTCGTGAACTCCCGTATTCGCTTGGGGGGTGGGCATTGAATTACCGTCCTTCGCCTAGGCAAGTTCGGCGGTAAGGAAGTGTCCCACACATAACTCGATCCCTCTGTGGTACTGGATAACGCAACCAGGCTTCCACTGGGGGGGTAGAGGACGAAATACTGATCCACTCTCTTAGCTATTGCAGTTAGGTTGATAACAACAGTTAAGAGGTTTTTTGTCCCTTCAGGACTACGATTTTGAGCAAAGGGGTCGGACCTGGTGCGATACCCAGTATGATTGATACCCCGGCTACCCCTTCTCCTTCTAAAGGAGGAGGGGCGACTAAAGACCCTTCTACGACTAATCTGATGACGAACAATGGTACCCCCACTAATGACAAGACGAGACGACCACTTTTCACAATCCCCACCCAGAATGCAAGGTTCGCGAATGTAAAATGCGTGAATGAAAATCAGTCGCTTTTGAACGTGAACCCCTCTATCATCAAAAAGGTCCTTGATGGTCAAGTGGAGGCCGACTTTGATTTTGTCAAAAAATTGCGAGATGGAAGCCTCCTTGTTAAAGTACAATACAACTCCCAGATTAAGGATTTACTTAAGCTGATGCAAATTCATGATCTTCGAGTTAAAGTAACTATCCCTATTGGCCCAAATACCTGTAAGGGAGTAATCTTTCACAGGGATTTGAGGACGATGGATGAAAGTGAAATTCTTGAGAGCATGAAGGACCAAGACGTAGTGGACGTTCATTGTATGACCAAGAAGGACGGGAATGTACGAACGAAAACTGGACTGTGTTTTTTGACCTTTGCTTTAAATAAAATCCCTGAATATGTCAATGTCGGTTATGAACGTGTTCAAGTAAGACCTTATGTCCAAAAGCCAATGCATTGTAATAGATGCCAAAAATTCGGACACACCTCATTAAGATGTATTGACAAAGATTCATCTAAATTTGTTTGCCGTAAATGTGCTGAAGCCCATGACACCATCACATGTACTAGCAAAATTTCCAAATGTGCTAACTGTGAAGGTCCCCATCATTCAGGATCTGCCGAGTGCAGCATCCTGAAGAAGGAGACTGAAACATTGGCATATATGAGAAAGCATGAAGTTAGTTATACTGAAGCTAAGAGGAAAGTGGAAAGTTTGACACACAATCCTGATACTTCCTATGCTGCAGCAGTAACTAGCAACACCCCTAGTACAAGTGATGTCAGTCAGCAGCTTGCAGCCAAGGATAAAGAAATTGCTGAACTTAAACAAACGGTTAAGGAACTGAACATTAAAGTTTATCAGTTGACTAAATTTGTCGATCAAATGGCTGCATCAACCCAGCCAAAACATCTTAAGGAAGCTGATACTGAATCACAGTCCGGAGCGCACCTTCCCGTCCGGGCTACTCCTGTGAGGACTTCGTCTGACTCGCGATCGGTTTGCTCGAGAGAGAAGCAGGTCGCAGTCTGTCAGTCGTCTCCCTAGCCAGGAGGTGCAGGACATGGAGGCTTCTGTCTCCAAACCATCCCGTGCGAGGTCCCCGGGAAGCGAGGGAGAGGAGGCGCCTCCCTCCCATAAAAAGAAAATTAAAACTGGTGGACAAGGCACTTCCAAACCCCATAAAACGTAATCATCGCGTCAACCATTATACAATGGAACTGTCGAAGTATTAGATCTAAAGTAAATGACCTTAAATTATTAGCCTCGTCCTATGCTCCCGATATTATAGTTCTCCAAGAAACTCATTTGACAAACCTCGTCTCTGACGAGGTCGTATCGCTCAGGAACTACCATTTATGTCGGAAGGATCGTGAGGGTAGGGGTGGAGGCGGAGTCGCCATGTACATCCACCAAAGCCTCCCTTTTACAGAAGTGACTATTGATTCTACTTTGGAGTTTGTCGCATGCAAAGTAAAAATTAATGGCACGTATCTGGCTATATGTTCAGTTTATTGTCCGCCTGATAAAGTGATAATCTATGATGAGCTTTTTGCTCTTCAGGAACGTCTGCCACAAAATAAAGTAATTTTAGGTGATTTTAATGCTCATCATACGTTATGGGGTGCCCTACGGGTGGATGGTAGAGGTGAGCAAGTAGTTAAGCTGATTAACGAGTCCGATTTAGTCCTTCTGAATGATGGTAGTCCCACGCGGGTGGACGATAATACCGGGAATTTGAGCTTTATAGACTTATCACTGGTCTCTTCATCAGTAGCAGCCAAGTGCCTGTGGCACACCATTGACGACTCGTTGGGAAGCGATCATCTTCCTATTTTGATTAAATATTCATGCGACACAATGAGAACGCCTTCAGCGCCTAAATTTAACATAAAAAGAGCAGACTGGGTCGCCTTCACAAGGAGCCTCAAGCTCGAACTTGTTGGAGAAACCATTGATGATAAAGTAAACAATATTCAGAATTCGATTATAGAAGCAGCTTTGCTATCCATTCCTAAAACTTCGACAGATAGCGTTAAGCATAGAGTTCCATGGTGGACACCAGATTGCCGCAGGGCGCTGTGCCGACGCAATAAGGCCTACAGGCTTTTCCAATATAACATCACAAATGAGAACTTTTGCAATTACAAACAAGCAAGAGCTAGGGCTCGTAGAGTAATAAGACAAGCAAAAAGAGACTCCTGGCGGAGCTTTGTCTCTACAATAAATAGCAATACCAAAATATCAGAGGTTTGGTCCACAATCAATAAAATAAATAAGAAAAAAACATCTTTCAAAATCAATAACATCATTGAAGAGGGAAATAACATCGATTCACCTAGACACATTGCTAATGCACTCGCCAGGCAGTTCTCTCATACAAGCAGCTCAGCAAACTATCATCACGCATTCCTGCCCATCAAGGAAGCGGCTGAGCTGCAACCAATTCACTTTGCCACAGGAGATGACTTTGATTACAACCAAGATCTTACAATGGATGAGCTTGTCCGAGCCCTAGAAGCCTGTAGAGGAACATCCCCAGGCCCCGATGAGATTCGATATGAGATGATAAAGCATCTTAATCATGATGCCATGATTAAGTTGCTAGAAGCGTACAATGAAATTTGGAAAAGCCACACTTTTCCAAACTCATGGCACTTCGCCCACATCATTCCCATATTGAAAGGAGGGGGTAATCCCAGATTTGCCATCTCCTACCGCCCAATTGCGTTGACAAGTTGCTTATGCAAGGTAATGGAACGAATTGTTATTAGTAGGCTATTGCATTATTTAAATTCCAGTAACTTACTAGTTGACGAGCAGTGCGGTTTCCGAAAGGGACACCAAACTCTCGATCAACTAGTAAAGCTGGACAGTCATATTCAAGAGGCAATTCAATTACCAAAAAAAGATTTTTTGATTTCAGTATTTTTAGATATAGAAAAAGCCTACGACATGACATTACGATATGGCCTACTCAGAAAACTTTATGCTTTCGGATTACGTGGAAACTTGCCTTGTTTTATTCAAAATTTCATTTCTGACAGAACGTTTTCTGTCAAATTGTTTTCTGACAATGTCACTTTTTCGGACATTTTTGTCCAGGCAAACGGGGTCCCACAAGGAAGTGTCTTGTCACCTACATTATTTCTATGTATGATCAATGACATCTTACCAGCTCCTCCTCGGAATCTTAAATACTCACTGTACGCTGATGATTGTGCATTATGGCATTCCAGCAATAATGCAGAATTCTCAGCAAATCGCATCCAATTGGCACTGGATATGATTCATAACTGGGGCCTCCAGTGGGGTTTTAAGTTTTCCATTAGAAAGAGTATTGGGGTATTTTTTTCACATAGGAGGAAGCCGAACATCAGGCTAACTCTAGACAACCACCCAATACCTATTCAAAATTCTGCAAGATTTCTTGGGCTACTTTTTGATAGTAGACTCAATTGGAAAGACCACATTGGTCAGTTAAAAAATAAATGTCAAAAAGCACTAAATTTATTAAAGTGCATTTCTGGTAATAAATGGGGAGCTGATAGACAGTCTTTGCTAATGGTATATAAAGCCCTGATTAGGTCTAAAGTAGACTATGGGTCAATCGTGTATGGTTCGGCATCGAAAACAAGTTTGAAAGGATTGGATGCTGTGCAGAATGCTTGTTTGCGTGTGTGTCTTGGAGCCCTAAAATGTACTCGGATCGAGCGTCTTGAGGTGGAGTCAGGAGTACCTCCCCTCCGACTCAGACGCGGCCAGTTAGCACTGACCTTTGCCGCAAAGGTGGCTCGAGACCCGAGCCACCCTAATGGCAATGGAGGCATAAGGCCCTTTGCCACGATACTCCACGACCTCGTCGAGAAAGTCGGTATAGATCTCTCTACCATCGATACCCTGGTTCAGTCAAATATAGCGCCATGGGAAACACCATCATGGAAGCCTGGCTTCCATCAGCCAAGGCCATGGCGCCGGAGGGTGAGGTACGCCAGAGGTTCAGAGAGATCCTTATTAAACATCTCCCTTTTTTTCATATATATACCGACGGCTCCAAGACAGATGAGTGTGTAGGTGCGGGTGTATGGTCGACTGAATGTGAACTAAATTTAGACTGCCGAATCATACATCGATTTTTCTTGCCGAACTTTTTGCCATTGATAAAGCTATTGATTTTGCACTATCGACGACCCACGATAGAATAGTAATTTTTTCCGATTCGTTAAGTTCACTTAAAGCTATTAAATCCTTAGAAACCACTAAAAATGAATTGCTGGGTAATATCATTCGTAAGTTACACGGTGCCAACAAATCAATCAAGCTAATATGGGTACCAGGTCACTCTGGTATCCATGGTAATGAACAGGCTGACAAACTAGCCGGGTCAACTGGCGATCTGGACACTACCATAGTTCGTACAGATCTCAGGTGTTTTGTGTCTCTTATAAAAGCAAAAATACATTTCCTGTGGCAAAGTGAGTGGACCAACCTCCAACTCACACAAAAAATAAAAACAAACATTGAACTGTGGGACACATCCCACAGGAAGAATAGAAGGGAGGAGGTGGTGTTAGCCCGCCTTAGGGTCAACTCTACCAAGCTCACCCACCTTACTCCCTATATCGAAAAAATATTTCCTCCACAATGTCCCTCCTGCAATACCTACCTTACCCTTAACCATATCCTAACAGTCTGCAATCAACACCATATCCATAGACGAAAACTCTCACAATATTTCCAACAAATTAATAAAGAATTCACACTATCAAATATACTATCAAATGATGAAAAAAAAAAATCAGTAAAGTAATCACTTTTTTAAGGGAGACAAAACTTTATGACCTTATATAGATTGATAGAATAAATAGGATCCATTGGCTTAATAACCTTGGCCACATGCCGCTGGTTGATAGCCAAGAAATCCAACAAAGAAAGAAAGAACTATTTTTTTTAATGCTATGAATATCGATGGTGTTATTTTTATTAGACATTATAATTACTATAATGTTATTGACATTAGTAACAACAATATAAAATAACGTAAAATAAATCAAGGAAAAGGGTAGACAGCTGATACAAGCAGTACTCGTAATTGGCTCATTGGTGAGTTAGTACAAGTGTAGCCATCTATTAATCAATTAATAAAGTAAACTCACAGTAGGCATGGCATGTATGTACATGTCATGCCCATCGGCTTTAGGTTAAGTCATATGGATGCATATAACCCCTATGAAATATTGATGCGTACATTTTACCACGGGAACCAAGCCATTCAAACGGAAACCAATGACTGTATTGAAAAATAATAAAAAAAGAACACAACCATTTCCTTATCCATATAGATATGAACTTAGAAGAAAGACGATGTTATAGTGACTGGAAGGAGTTATTTAAGAATGTATTGTACTATTGATTGAGTAACTCACAATACTTAATTTGACACTTGATGTGAACTTGGTAGGTGGATGGTTATGAAAAACAACAAAACATATAAACAAACTGGCATACTTTGGTAAAGAGCACAGGGGAAATATGTACCCACATGCAACACAAACACACACACACACACACACACACACACTCAGACTCACACTCTTTCACACACACACACACACACACACACACACACACACACACACACACACACACACACACACACACACACACACATATATATACATACTCTTACATATATATATATATATATATATATATATATATATATATATATATATATATATGCATTTCTATGTACGCGTGCACGCTTAAACGATTCGTATACACATGCAGCGTATTACTCTTACTATTTTAACACGATCACTGTTTGTCATAGGATCTTTGTACTCACTGTATGCAACCTCTCTCTGTTATGATCCATATTCGTAAAGCATGTTATGCATCATGCAATCAATCATTTTCAAAGCACCGAACTGGCAACCTCCATTGGTCAGGACCCTCGTATTACTCGATAAGGGTCATTGCGCTGTCCGGTGCTCTCTTGAGTTTCCTTAGTGCTCAATTATATTATTGCATAAGGATACCTGTTCGTGTGCTTGTCCGTTATCACTCGTCTGCTACAGGCTATTTCCAAATAAACAGAGGAACCCTTATGAGCCGACGACATGGCTCTCTTCATCATTCCGACCAACATACAGATATACATCTATAGACACGCATATACACTTTGAAACTGTTAACTTTAGGATACCCGAAATTCATGCATTCAGTTTTGTTAGAACTCATCAGCAAGATGTCCCCAATAGCCAACCTTTGAAGTGTAAACAAGCGTTTCAACTGCATCGGGAAAAAAAACAGGAGGATTTTTTATTGTTGAAGAATGCCCTTAGTTGACTTGGAAAGGGAGAAAGTGTGAGGGTAAAAGGAGAGACAGACACGCTGACTGACTGACTGACTTGTATATATATGCATAAGATTATATATATATACATATACATATATAAATACATGTATATAGTGAGAGGGGGCGAGCGGAGAGAGAGGGATGGAACAGAAGGAAAGAGAGAGAGAGAGATGTAAGAAGATAGAAACAGAAATAATGATAAAGATAGATGGATAAGAGAAAATATAGACCTCAAAACACATCTACAATCACAAACACAAACGCATAAATACCCAATCCACACACCTACAACTCCCTCCCAAATCACACACACAAACACACACACACACACACACACACAGACACACAAACACAAACACACACAAAACACATTCCCACAAACAAAAACTCTTCCACAAGCAAGCCACAAACAACAAACCAGCCCCACTACACCCAAACAACCCGACGGCATCATTTGGACCACCGCAAAAATCCACAAATCCACCCCTTCCACCTTTTCGTAAGAGAGAGAGAGAGAGAGAGAGAGAGAGAGAGAGAGAGAGAGAGAGAGAGAGAGAGAGAGAGAGAGAGAGAGAGAGCTAGAGAGAGAGAGAGAGAGAGAGAGAGAGAGAGCGAGAGAGAAAGAGAAAGAGAGAGAGAGAGAGAGAGAGCGAGAGAGAAAGAGAGAGAGAGAGAGAGAGAGAGAGAGAGAGAGAGAGAGAGAGAGAGAGAGAGAGAGAGAGAGAGAGAGGGAGAGGCTGTTTGAGATCTAATCAAGATTAATCCCGACTTGGCTGAGATCTGAGGAGAGAGGATGCGGCTTCAAGTGAGGAAAAGAGACAGCGGATCATCTCCTGTTATTGATGATGATGATGATGCTGTTGTCGCTGCTCTTGCTAACATTATTGTTGATGTTGTTATTATTATTGTTATGTTATTGTTGTTATCATTATCATCATCATCATCATTATCATCATCGTCATCATCATCATCATCATCATCACCATCACCATCATCATCGTCATCGTCATCGTCATCGTCATCATCATCATCCTCATCATCATCGTCATCATCATCAATCATCGTCATCGTCATCGTCATCGTCATCGTCATCATCATCATCATCATCATCATCTTCACCCTCATCATCATCGTCATCATCATCAATCATCATCATCGTCATCGTCATCGTCATCATCATCATCATCATCATCATCATCATCATCGTCATCATCATCAATCATCATCATCGTCATCGTCATCGTCATCATCATCATCATCATCATCATCATCATCATCATCATCATCATCATTATCATTATTGTTTATATTATTATAATTATTATCATTATCATTATTGTTATTATCATTATTATCATTATAATGATAATTTATATTATTATCAGAATCCTTTTTATTATTATATTCGTCAGCGTCATCATCAAAGTATGCAATATTCTAGTGAACAAAATCCTAGCAGTTAGCTTTTGAAATGCAGGTTCAATAATACCAA
>NC_061842.1:19030092-19032592 GCF_019202785.1 Penaeus chinensis
GATTATAGCGAGAGCAATATAACCTGCAGTTTTAGAAGCACAATTCATCTTGTATTTCTTCTCTGGTGATTATATATAACGGTTGGAAATAACATTTGAAAAGCAGACGTGTTTCGCACATGTTTTACGTGTGAATGTTGAGGAAGGTAATCAATTTGGGCTAAGTGTTATGGTTCAGAGGAGAGAGTGAGAGATGGAGAGGTAGGTAGATATATATGTATATATATATATATATATATATATATGTACATATATATATATATATATATATATATATGTACATATATATATATATCTACATATATATATATCTACATATATATATACATACATACATATATATATATATATATATATATATATATATATATATATATATATATAAAGAGAGAGAGAGAGAGAGAGAGAAGCGAGAGAGAGAGAGAGAGAGAGAGAGAGAGAGAGAGAGAGAGAGAGAGAGAGAGAGAGAGAGAGAGAGAGAGAAAGAGAAAAAGAGAGAGGAAGAGAGAGAGAGAGAGAGAGAGAGAGAGAGAGAGAGAGAGAGAGAGAGAGAGAGAGAGAGAGAGAAAGAGAAAGAGAAAGAGAAAGAGAAAGAGAGAAAGAGAGAAGAGAGAGAGAGAGAGAGAGAGAGAGAGAGAGAGAGAGAGAGAGAGAGAGAGAGAGAGAAAGTGAGTGTGAGATTGAGAGAACGAGAGAGTGAGTAAGAGAGAAAGAGAAAGAGAGAGAGAGAGAGAGAGAGAGAGAGAGAGAGAGAGAGAGAGAGAGAGAGAGAGAGAGAGAGAGAGAGAGAGAGAGAGAGAGAATGAGAATGAGTGTGAGTGATTGGGTGAGAGGTAAAGGATATAAAACGAAATGTAGAAATATTTTTTTTCTTTAGTTCTTTATTCATTTCATTTTTTTGTTTGTTTTAATAATCAAGAAAACAAGAAATTAATTCGAAAAGAAAGAAAGAGGAAAATAATTTAATATGCATATAATAAACATATTTTTAGAATCTAATATTAATGTTAAAACTAATAATCATGATCGCCATGAATTATTATAGTTATTATGATAATGAAAATTACAATGCGAATAAGAATGACAGTGACAATAACAGCGACTGTGATTGTGACACTGATAACGGTAATTAATAATAATGGTAAGAAAAGAAGACCCGACATAGAACACGAGAGGCACTGAATTACTATCGGTTTAAGCTAATTATGTCCAGTATCTCTATAAAATTAATAGCGCTGATAAATAAAGGACCTGTCATATTGCTCGGGTGAACAGCCACTCGGCGGTCTCTAAAATTAACAGCGTCATCACAGCATTATCTTGCATTTTTTATGTATTGGGAACGAAACTAGAGTCTGTAAACATGTATTGAGTATTTATATGACAGGCAATTGAAGCGTCTAAATTGGCTCGTGATGTGATATCTTTAAAAGATAATCATTTTGTCAGTATAGCTATTCCTCTGGCCATTCTACCTCCCCCTGTACTCGTTTCATTATTTACGGAATGTCAGAGATATATTGAACATATACAGAATGTAATTTACTGCCAGTTGTACAAGATGTTTGCCTTCAAGTTTTATTATTTAGTGTTTTTTTTTTTTTAATATGTTACATAACAAATAAATTATTAACATGCTGCACTAATATTCTTGGCTACGACATTCAACATATTTTAGAATCCTCTCTAAACACATTTTAGCGTGAATATATGGATAGCGACACGACCACTGCACATAAAATAGTCAATATCTGCGGTTGGTTGACTCCCTGAGCAGAACCCAGATTAATTATTTATATTTAGGGAAGAATTTTGTTGATAGAGAGTACACCGGGGAAGGGAGGGGAGAAAGTAACTGTTTGTTAAAATCCTTCATGATCTGTGAAGAATTGAATAAAGAGAAACTGGATAATAATGTAAGCTGCATCGCCACAACATGAACAGTGTGTCGGGCAGCTTCAGTCGCGGCAATGGTCTATCTTGAGGGTAGCAGGCAATATAGGTCACGCATGTCAGGTGAAGCTTCAATTCATGTCTGGTATGTATACGTTATGTAATCTCGCTGATACGTGTATTTCTGGTGAAGATATAATCGAAAAGTGTCAAATGCATCTCCTGAGTTTCTCATTTAAAACTATTTCTACATCTTCGTTAAATAAACATTAACCAGGAATTAGAGATCTCATAAAAAAAAGGAATGCTTATCAAACACCTTATGATATAACACAATATGAAAAGAAAAATGAACACTTTTCATATTCATTTCCGAACACCCAACCTCCGCATCTGTCGTTAACCGGAAATGAGAAGAAAAAACAACAACAAAAAACTACACTTCTTTCATAACACAACCGTTATGAATTCACGAATCGTCCTCCTAGACTGCGTGCCTTCTTACTTGCTCGCTATCATACACACTGACTTATCGCCTTAGGAATGCGTGTGGAGACGTCGTGAGTAGAATCTGTTTATCACGCGCGAAAACATGCACGTGTATTGT
>NC_061842.1:19047592-19050092 GCF_019202785.1 Penaeus chinensis
ATACTTGGAGTAGACAACACCAGTTGAAAAAGTTTCAGAATTTATTTTTCTCAGGTCTTACATAACTAGTGAAGGAGACAACAAAAAGTATGTGGGAAGGATGTGGGAAGCGGCAGGAGAAAAGCTGCTGTTCAGGTTGAAATGACGCAGAACGGTAATTAAGGATTCCACCAGTCTGCGAGCGTGGGCATCAGCGGAAGGAGAGACAATTCGCGCCGCTGACCAATTCATCTGATGGTCTGTGTCCCACTGATGGCAAAAGAGGGCGTTGTTGTTGTGTCCCCTGATACAACGTGCTTATGTTGAGCCACACGCTTAGTGAGACTGCCGCCTGTCTCGCCATAGTACTGCTTTTTACAGGAAGTGGAAGAAACAACATAGGTGCCCACCTTCGAGGTAGAGGAGGGGCTGGTGTGGACTAGGTTGCGATGAAGAGTGTTCACTTGGCGAAAGACCAGCCTGCAGTGAGGGTGAAGAGGGCGAGGAAGAGAGTAGATCTCTTCAGTGTAAGGCATATATATGTGTATATATATGTACATATATATGAATATATATATGTATATTTACACACACACACACACACACACACACACACACACACACACACACACACACACACATATATATATATATATATAATGTATAAATATGTGTATATGTATATGAATATATGTATTATATATATATATATATATATATATATATATATATATATATATATATATATATAGTTAAACTTAACTATAAATAAGAAAAAAGACGAATTATTTTTTCCCGATTTGTGATAGGTATTATGTAAATATATCTTTCCGTAATATCTAAATGAAATCCTAGGTAACATACATGAGGCAGAATAGAAGAAGCATACTTCATAATTTGCCAACTAATGACTGGTAATTCTACACAATATCAAGACTCTTTCTACAGCATCTTTATCTTGCATTGCATATATGAAATCGTTCCTCAGCGTTCCAAAACAGACTTAGCATCATATGTCCTCTGTTAATTAAGATACAACCTTGTTTCATATAAATTTCATATTAACGACCTTTCGCTGCATTGTCTATAATGGAAAGCAAATTCAAGTGTGAATTACTACCAAAAAGTAATTGTTATATGGCAGCCTTCACCGAGTTTGGAAGCACTTATATTCTTTTATATTTTTCTGTTTTTTTGTTTTTTATTATAATTTTGTCCTTGTTATTTGCCTAGAGAGCAAATAGTAGTCATATATACGAAATGAAATAAAGAGCAAACGGGTCATTTTGCAATTCATAGATATTAAGTTTCATTTCAAATTAGTCATGTAAATGTATCGATTGTCTTTCGATATATTTTGATTAATACACACTATTATTGAGTAGCTAAGACGATACCGATACCAATACAAAATTATCTATCGATATGTATCGTCGATTCATAAAACGATACTGCACATCTCTCTCTCTCTCTCTCTCTCTCTCTCTCTCTCTCTCTCTCACTCTCTCTCTGTGTATATATATTTATACACACACACACACACACACACACACACATATATATATATAAAGGTCAATAGATATATATGTACACACAAACACACACACACACACACACACACACACCACATACACACACACACACACACAAATAAACACACACATACAAACACAAACACACACACACACACACACACACACACACATACACACACAAACACACAAACACACACACACACACACACACACACACACACACACACACACACACACACAAACACTCACACACACACATACATACCATATGTATATCTCTCTCTCTCTCTCTCTCTCTCTCTCTCTATATATATATATATATATATATATATATATATAGTCATATGTTCATTAATTATTATCCTTTTCGTTATCAGTATCATCATCATCATCATCATCATCGTCGTCGTCAGTGTCAATACTTCATACTAACTTAATCAAGGTAAAATCCAAAGTAAAAAAAAAAGGCGTAAACCTTACCCACAATCACAGAATAACACGTTTAATTAACATTTCTTTAAAAGAAATTCTCTTTGAGCGTGTGTGTGTGTGGTTGGGGGGGGGGGGGGGGGGAGATTAAAAATTAAGAGGCAGAAATTCATAATTACTATACATAGGTGGCGCTGACCAGTATTATGATCCCTCTTATGACGATGATTGTTAATGTAATAACTGAAGAGTATTTGTAATAACATATATAATATATTTCAAAGCTGATTACATACATAATTAAGCGAACATGTTATTGTATGCGAGTTCTTTGGTTCCAGGAAAAAAAAAATCTCATTATTATCAACATTATCATCTTTTTCTTATGGGCATTAATAGTCTAAGTGGATTCTGATGGTTATATAGCATTCTTGATGTTATAAAAGCTATTTAAATATGAATGGATACGTAAATTGCGTTTAATATATGCAGCCTCTTAATATTCAAAATAAAATGTGAAGCGTGAACTTACTAAAGTTATGGATAAGGAAAAATAT
>NC_061842.1:19065092-19077592 GCF_019202785.1 Penaeus chinensis
GGAGGAGGAGGAGGAGGAGGAGGAGGAGGAGGAGGAGGAGGAGGAGGAGGAGGAGGAGGAGGAGGAGGAGGAGGAGGAGGAGGAGGAGGAGGAGGAGGAGGAGGAGGAGGAGGAGGAGGAGGAGGAGGAGGAGGAGGAGGAGGAGGAGGAGGAGGAGGAGGAGGAGGAGGAGGAGGAGGAGGAGGAGGAGGAGGAGGAGGAGGAGGAGGAGGAGGAGGAGGAGGAGGAGGAGGAGGAGGAGGAGGAGGAGGAGGAGGAGGAGGAGGAGGAGGAGGAGGAGGAGGAGGAGGAGGAGGAGGAGGAGGAGGAGGAGGAGGAGGAGGAGGAGGAGGAGGAGGAGGAGGAGGAGGAGGAGGAGGAGGAGGAGGAGGAGGAGGAGGAGGAGGAGGAGGAGGAGGAGGAGGAGGAGGAGGAGGAGGAGGAGGAGGAGGAGGAGGAGGAGGAGGAGGAGGAGGAGGAGGAGGAGGAGGAGGAGGAGGAGGAGGAGGAGGAGGAGGAGGAGGAGGAGGAGGAGGAGGAGGAGGAGGAGGAGGAGGAGGAGGAGGAGGAGGAGGAGGAGGAGGAGGAGGAGGAGGAGGAGGAGGAGGAGGAGGAGGAGGAGGAGGAGGAGGAGGAGGAGGAGGAGGAGGAGGAGGAGGAGGAGGAGGAGGAGGAGGAGGAGGAGGAGGAGGAGGAGGAGGAGGAGGAGGAGGAGGAGGAGGAGGAGGAGGAGGAGGAGGAGGAGGAGGAGGAGGAGGAGGAGGAGGAGGAGGAGGAGGAGGAGGAGGAGGAGGAGGAGGAGGAGGAGGAGGAGGAGGAGGAGGAGGAGGAGGAGGAGGAGGAGGAGGAGGAGGAGGAGGAGGAGGAGGAGGAGGAGGAGGAGGAGGAGGAGGAGGAGGAGGAGGAGGAGGAGGAGGAGGAGGAGGAGGAGGAGGAGGAGGAGGAGGAGGAGGAGGAGGAGGAGGAGGAGGAGGAGGAGGAGGAGGAGGAGGAGGAGGAGGAGGAGGAGGAGGAGGAGGAGGAGGAGGAGGAGGAGGAGGAGGAGGAGGAGGAGGAGGAGGAGGAGGAGGAGGAGGAGGAGGAGGAGGAGGAGGAGGAGGAGGAGGAGGAGGAGGAGGAGGAGGAGGAGGAGGAGGAGGAGGAGGAGGAGGAGGAGGAGGAGGAGGAGGAGGAGGAGGAGGAGGAGGAGGAGGAGGAGGAGGAGGAGGAGGAGGAGGAGGAGGAGGAGGAGGAGGAGGAGGAGGAGGAGGAGGAGGAGGAGGAGGAGGAGGAGGAGGAGGAGGAGGAGGAGGAGGAGGAGGAGGGGGGGGAGAGGGAGACGGGGGAGAGGGAGGAGGAGGGGAGGGAGGAGGAGGAGGGGGAGGAGGAGGAGGGGAGGAGGGAGAGGAGGAGGAAGGAGAGGGCGGAGGGGGGGGGGGAGAAGGAGAGAGAAGGAAGAGGAGGAGGAGGAGGAGGAGGAGGAGGATGAGAAGGAGGAGGAGGAGGAGAACGAGAAGAAGAAGGGCTAGTAGCAACAGTAGTAGTAGCAGTAGTAGTAGGAGGAGGAAAAGAAGAAGCACAAAAAAAAAAAAAGTAAATAAAATAAAATAAAATAAAGAAAACTAAAACTAAAATGAAGAAAGAAGAGATAGAGGAGGAGCACGAAGATGAGGCAGGAAAAGTAGGAAGAAGAGGAAGAGGAAGACGAAAAGGAAGAGAAAAAAAAGAGCGAAAGGGAAGAGTAAGCGGAAGAAGAGGAAATCCAAGAGGAAGAGGAAAAGGAGCAAGAATAGGAGAAGAAGGAAGAAGATGAGGATGAGGTCGTAAATACTGAAGAAAAGGACACGAATTGCATTACCTACCACTATGGCGAATTGATGGGATCCGGAGATATAATGAAAAATATCAAAACCTTAGACCCGATGAAGCACCACAAACAGACATCAAATAACACATTAGGAGAGAAGTACATTATGAAAGGGAATTGGTAACTTACATCGAAAAGCAGCAATTCGAATCATAATTGGGCTGTTATCTACTGTCCACTTTGCCGTTAATGGTGCTACATTGCCTATCATGTACTGCACAAAGTGAAATCAGTAAAGTTGATTGAGCGAGACTTGCAGTGAATGTAGGTAGATTTAGCCTATTTATTTATTTATAAGAAGTATTTGCCGTGTTAATAGAACTGTTATTGAATTGGTTTATCAGTGAACAAGGCAAGAGGAGAGATAATTGACGGAAATATAGTTCTGAAGTTTGTTTACTTTAATGTAAAGCTGTCATTTTCTTAACAAGATTTTTTTTTTTTTTTGTATGTAAATGCGGCTGTTGCGATGTTTTCGACAGATTCCCATACTAGAGCCGTTTTCCTTTGAAATAATCGATTTTCTTTTTTTTCGAATGTTTGAAATACTATAATATAAGAATGAAAACATTTTACAGTTATTCGAAAAGAAAAGAAAAGAAAAAAATCGATATCTTGGTTATTTCTCCTCACTGGCCTTTGTATGTTCCCCTTTTATCAATGTTTTCTCCACATTTACCTAAAAATTGAGATCGAGATTAAAATGAAAAATGTAACAAAGAATGAAAATTAAGCAAAGAAGAAGAACCATACTAATTACTAACAAGCATAAACATCCACAAACAACCCAAAATACGTTTTTATCTACAGAAACACACACACACACACACACAGACACACACACACACACACACACACACACACACACACACACACACACACACACACACACACATATGCACGCACACTTACACACACACACACACACACACACACTGTCAATACGTACAATACATTTACACTTAAAGTCCCAAATCCCTTAACCTCATACATAAAATTTCCTACAAGGAAATGGTATTAAGCATAATCCTGAAAGTATTAACACAAGCTTTCAGAAAATACGTTACATCTTCTCAAATATAATCCATCAATAGTAAAATAAAAAGGATTTGTTTTCAGTGCCTTTGCTTGGTAGTCTGTATCCTTTTCCTTTATTTCTTTTATTTGAGTTTTCTAAAAGTAGGATTTTGCGTTGCGGGTTAGTCTTCTTCGATCTTGCTTCATCATCATCATCGTCATTTTTATTATCATTTTTTTTATTATCATTATCATTATCATTATCATTATCATTATCATTATTATTATTATTATTATTATCATTATCATTATCATTATCATTATCATTATCATTATCATCATTATCATTATAATGATCATTATTATTATTATTATTATTATTATTGTTGTTATTATTATTATCATTATTATCATTATTATTATTAGTAGTAGTATTATCATTATTACTATTGTTATTATTATTATTATTATCATTATTATTGTAATTGATTTTATCATTACTAGTATTATTTTCATTCTTAGATGTAATTTTTACTATTATTATAATTATAATTACTTTTGATTTTACAATTAATAGTATTATTCATTATTTTTAGATGTAATAATTATCATTATAATCTTATTTTATTTTTTCATTAGGATCACTATTATCATAGATTTTGCTGTTTTATCATATCATTATCATTACCATTGTTATTGTTATTATCCTTATTATTATCATTATAACTATTCGTATTGATTTTATTTTCATAATTTATTATCTTTCTGTTATCTTATTACTATATTTTTTAATTATTGTTATTGATGTAATCGTTTTCATTATTATCTTTATCTTTATCATTAATATCCCTATAATCATAGATGTTGCTGTTAACAATATTATAATTTCTGATTACAATCATCATCATTATTACTATTATCATTATCATCATTATTATCTTTATTATTATGAATACTATTATTATTATTATTATTATTATCATGATTAGTATTATTATCATTATTATTACCATTATCATTATCATTATTATTATTATTACTAATCTTATCAGTATCATTATCATTACTATTGTTACTATTGTTATTATCATTATTATTTTCAAATCATTTTTACTATCAATATTATAGTTATTATTATTATTACTTTTATTGTTGTTGTTATTATTATTATTATTATCATAATTATTATCATTATTATTATTATGACTATCATATTACTCATTACTATCATTATCATTAGTATTATCATTAGTAGTAGAAGTAGTCGTATTTCAACTTATTATTAATTATTCAATATAAATGATTATTGTTATTACTATAATTAATATTATTAACATTATTTAAATTGTTGCTACTACTACTAATACTAATGATCATGGCAATAATAATAACTATTATTATCATCATTATCACTTTTAATTTCATTCTTATTGTTATCATTATAATTATGCTGATTATTATGACCATGCTTATAATCATTATTGTGATAATAATTTTCATACAGTAGTTATTAATGCTATATTAATCATGATTGGTATAATTATAATGATTATGATTATAATCACCATCAATGCTGTTTTTATCATTCTTGTAACTCAAAAAAGTATAGTTTTAATATCACTGATAATGTTTTATCATTATTTCAGCATTATAATAGAATTTATCTTCTCTTTCCATTTTCTCTTCCTCTTGCTTTTAGTTTCTTGTTCTTCTCACGTACCATCCATCCAGAAGCTTTAATTTCTACAATGGAAGACCTCGTGTTTGTTTGGAATTAAAAGACACTTACTCACGCCCACTGAAAACACAGGTCCAACGTGTGCAGACTCAGCATTGCTTAGATACAATCCTTTTTTTTTTCTTTTTCTTTTTTCCCGGAAGACATTGCTTTCACTTAGGATGTAAGACGCTGGTTATGTGAAGGAATTTCTCATAAAGGGAAATTTGTGATATTGTGCTGTTGTTGGTTTTTATCCTAGTGTTGGGTTGGTATTTGAATATTCTAATGTGCTTTACTTGTAGATGAAAAAGACCAGGTCGACTTGGTGGTATAACTTGACACACGTTTTATAAACAAAAGAGTGTTGGATTCCTTATATAACGTAAATGCTCAAGGCCTGAACGTTTGTTCTTTAAAGATACTGATATAAAATGATACTTATTGTTTGTCAAAAGTAGATTCAATAATCCTTACCATCTTTTTGTTTTGTTTTCTCGTTTATAGAAAAGCTGAAACCTTCCCTCAAGTTTTGTATTTAAAGTTATTGATATAATTCTGGTTGTAAATTCTGAATTGAAATTTGCTTTAAAATGCCAAGTCAGTTATTGAAAAACGTCTTAACATTGGTTCGATGATTTGGCTCCGAAACAGAATATCAAACAAGGAACAATGGGTAAGAGTAGCATGATTTGCGTAAGGAACGGTTCCTCAGCAAATATGTAGATGGCTTTCAGTCTTTTTCTTTCTCCCAAGAAGAGATCTTATTTTCTCAGACTATTCCCGGACGCTGAGATATCACCTTTATTCTTCATTATTATCACTTCTTTGATAATCATGTCGTGTTTCTCAGATCCTGAAAAGGGGAGAAACCAACACAATATATTATATATTATAAACGCTCACTCCTCATTTTCTTTTCGCTTTTCTCTTTTCTAATGCAGTTCCTCTAGAGAGAGAATAAATAAATAAAGAAAGAAAGAAAGAAAAAAATATAGTAAAAGGTTCAGGAATTGAAATTACACATAACCTCATTCGAACTCCGTGTTGCGTTGAATTCTTGAGCTGTAATGGAATCCCATGTAATATTTCACAAGACACTAAAGGGTGCATCTTGCAAGTCTGCCACTTTATAGCTCACCTCTCTTCATCATTCATTGCAATTGCTGTGTGTGGTATAAGTATATGTTATGTATATAGAGGTTACACAAGGCACAGTCTGTATTTTATGTGTAGAGTGAGTGTGTGTGTGTGTGTGTGTGTATGTGCATATAGATCAATAGATAGACATATACGTAGTATATTTTCCCTTCAATTTTTGTGTACAGGTTACTGTGTTTGTGTTTACTTAATACACACACAGACATATATATATGTATATATATATATATACATATATACACACACACACACACACGCACACACATAAGCACGAATATAGTAACATGAAGAGATGAAAAGGAAAACAGCCACCATAAGAAATACAAATAAATCGTAAAGTTTCGAGTTGAAATATATATATATATATATATATATATATTATATATATATATATTGTGTGTGTGTGTGTGTGTGTTTGTGTGTGTGTGTGTGTGTGTGTGTGTGTGTGTGTGTGTGTGTGTGTGTGTCTGTGTGTGTGTGTGTGTGTGTGTGTGTGTGTGTGTGTGTGTGTTTGTGTGTGTAATTTGTTATATACATATATAACAAATATGTATATGTATGCATGCTTTTATATATACATACATATACATATACATATATATATATATATATATATATATATATATATATATCAGTTATAGATATATATATAGATATACATAAATCCCTCATATATATCAATGTGTCTGTATACGCATATTCACGTATATGAATATGAATACAGACAGTCTTCTTCCTCCATCCGCCCCTTCCAAGACCGGCGTTGATAGGAAAGCACCCGTGCATTAAACCGAGAGGGAGGAAACAAGCAAGAGATTAGCGAGCAGTTCCTCTTAAGCCGAGGAGAGCGAGAGGGAGAGGAAGTAATAACAGCTTCCAGTGGACAGACGAAGTTCAGCGGACCTTCTTTTGGAGAAAATGTGGATGATGTTTGTTTAAAAGATGTCTGTCCTTGATTAACGTTAGTCATTTTATAGGGGGGGGGGGGTATGGTATGGTATTATTATTGGCGAATGTGAGGGGATACAGCGTGGATTCTTTACGGTGTTCCTGTTTTTGGAATGCGCGATATTCTGAGGCATTTGTGGATTTTGAGCCGTGAATTTTAATGACTAGCATCAGTTAATTTCGTAAAAGTAGGCTACTATAAGATCTTTTACCATACAATATATATATATATATATTGTAATGATACTATTAGCTAGTAATCCTAAGTATCCTTTCAAAGGAAAGAGAATTCGGGGAAACTGTTTAATAATTTTCTACGTATTTTCTGTCATTCTTTATCTATTTCTCCCCTTTATTATATCCTCTTGTTTCCATAAACAATGTCTCATCTTCATTCAAATTTAATATAATCCATTCCGTTACCTTTTCTCAGATAAAGCGAGAATATATTTCCTTGAAACGTGATAAACAAAAAAGCATTGCAGAACATGAGAACCCAAATTAAATTCCGTGAATATCTTCACTTGAGAATCGAAAAACTTCATTTGTGACAAAGTCAAGAAGAGGAAGCATATGAGGGGGGGGGGGGGGGGAGCTCTTATGAAAAATCCTACTTGATTTTTTCTCTGCGTTCACCCGGACAAAGCGCACCGTTCGCGGCGCAGTAAAATCAGGTGGACGGTCGACTTGACAACACGTTTCGTGAGGCGCTGCGTGGCGAACAGGGCGAGGGGGGGGGGGGGGGGTAGTTTGCTTCGCCTCGGGGCCGTTTGGAAAAAAACAAAATGGCCGCCAACTTAGAGCCTCAAAAATAAAACTGTCTGAACTGCAACTTTTATATATATACTCTTCACCTTTCTATCTGTTAGTCATAATCAGCTGATCGTACATTGCGCGGCGAAACCGTTAATTTTTTGAGCGATTTGTGCAACGGCGAAGCGCATCGTGCAGAAGAGCTCAAGTGATCGAAGGGTTTGTCTCATGCAAGTTTAATATAAAGCATATCAGTGTCATATACGAGTAGATAGTACACAATAGTTTTGCCTTAATATATCAGATATGAACACTGAATAAAACTTTGCATTGCTATGTGTGAAAAGAAAAAGTTTAATCTTAAATAACGAGAATATTGGTATACTTGTCGACCTGTCGCATTTTCCGAGATCAAATTCTTCCCCCTGCAAATCTTATATTTTTCAGAAATTCGTTGTTATTTGTTTTTAATTATTGTTGTGTCCGATTAGCGTATCATACCTCCGTGTTACTATCTTGTAAATTGCCTTTTTAATTTGAGTTTCTGTCTTTCTGTGTGTGTGTATATGTGTGTGTGTGTGTGTGTGTGCGTGTGTGTGTGTGTGTGTGTGTGTGTGTGTGTGTGTGTGTGTGTGTGTGTGTGTGTGCGTGCGTGCGTGTGTGTGTGTGTGTGTGTGTGTGTGTGTGTGTGTGTGTATAGCTATGTATATGGATATGAAGAAAATATTAATAAATGACTGGTAAAGTGTGCAAGAGTTGCCCTTTGCACAACATGAAT
This sequence comes from Penaeus chinensis, assembly GCF_019202785.1. Lineage (NCBI taxonomy): Eukaryota > Metazoa > Arthropoda > Malacostraca > Decapoda > Penaeidae > Penaeus > Penaeus chinensis. The sequence continues at coordinate 19,073,292 of NC_061842.1, forward strand.
CTTGCATGCCAGAACGTGCACTGTCTTCACAAGAAAGAACGGGAATTTTACGGGGCCAAAAGTTAACAAAAAGGAAAAGAAAAGGAAAAAAGAAACCCACTCCATCCAGAGGTAACAAACAGAGACATTTTTTATGCTCCAGTGTTTACAAAAGTGAGGAAGATAGGAAGGATAAAAACATGAAGAGAAAACTAGGGACCCTGTGAAGGAAAGTGATAAAAAAGGTACACGGAAAAAATGCGTCAGAATTAAAAAAAAAACAAAAAAAAAAAAACATTTTCACTTTACATGCAGTCCTTGGTGTATCAAAAGTTGACATGCAGTTGTTAAGTAACCAATTTTATATACACATTTCTTGTAAAAGGCTGAACTAAAAAAGGGAAGAGGAAGAAAAAGAAGATGATGAAAAAGAAAAAGTAAAAGAAAATGAAACCTAGCAATTGTAGAATTCCCGAATATAACACTGAAGCTGCTGCCTATAATTTCACGGCAAATAGTTTGGCATGAAAAAGTCCCATAAAACTAAGCTAGAAATTTAAAACTTACTGAACAAAGGTTCTTTTTTAATCATTTGAGACCATATTGTGATACGAACTCCAACTTCAGGTTCTATCTGGAAGAAAATACGTTCAACAAACAAAGCAATTTTTAGACGACTTCTCTGGGAGACATATTTAAGATCCTATGAAATTCCTTGAGAAAATTATGATGTAAACAGTTAATCCAATCCGTAGAATTAGTGATGAAGGACATACATTTGAGGAGGAACCTTGAACCAAAATGAATATTCATAAGTGTTGGAGGTGATTATCATTATTAGTTTTTATCATTATTATTATTGCTATCATAACTCTCATCATATTATTATCATTATTGTTATTATTATCATTATCACCATCATCGCCAGCAAGTAAATATATATATATATTATATTCTTATTGTAAATATCATTATGTCATTATTTTCATTATCGTTGTTATCACCCTTATCACCTCACCATCATCATTATTATAATTATTACTAATTATATTATCATTATTCTTGGTAGTACAGTAGTTATGTTGGAAGTTGTAGGTTTACCGATACGCATATTGCATCCAATAAAATTTTGTTGCGCGTCCAAAAATAATATACAAATCAATGAATTAGAATAAAAACTGAAGGCTTAGATTTAAATACAAATTAATGCAAGTCATACAATCTTCATGGCATTGTGTAATGTCGCAAAAGGCTCGGTTACCTTCGCTTGTTCACGCTGAGGACAAACAGGAAAATGTAAACAACGGAACTTTTTATTTATTTTGCTATTTCCTTTCTTTCTGTATGCACTTACATACTTTTTTTCTTTTTTTTTTCATTTTTGAAACTGTATATCATTTTTTTTTTTTTTGCTATTTATTTATTTGTACTCATGGAAAGTGTATGCCAGAAAATGACTCATGTACCATGCATATTAATGCTTCCTTATTTATATACATTAAGGTAAACAAAGATTAACAAGAAAGGTAAAATACACACATACAATAACACTTTTAAACATCCGCTCATGCACACTCACAAAAAAGTGATTAAAAGCCATGGTGCTTACGTCAATACTGGTATATGTTTGTGATGACATTTACAGCATCACCCGGAGATAAACAGTGATCGTGGCCTGCAAGAGAAACTGCTCAGTACGAGAGGAATTCAATGTAGCGAATTGTAAATGTAGATTATTATTATTATTATTTTTAGATATTGGTGTTCTACATACATATATTTGTTTATATGTGGATATATGTTGCATACATGTTTGTATGTATACCCACACACAGTTCCTGCAACGTGTGTGTCTGTTGTGAACGCGCACACACACAGACACACGCACACACACACACACACACGCACACACACACACACACACACACACACACACACACACACACACACACACACACACACACACACACACACACACACACACACACACACACACACACACACACACACACACACACACACACACACACACACACACACACACACACACACACACACACACACACGGCTACAATACATGAACGACACATCTAAATGAGAATCTCACATGCGATCTCCTTCTGGATTCATTGGTTCCTCGGGAGTAGTCATGTGAACCGGGAAGGTCAGATGTGCAACCAAAGCACAAAGTAAATCTGAGGGAAAAAACCCGAACTTTGATTATAGTCTTGTCATTTTCATGCTTTTGAATAACTGGATAATTTGCTCGTACTGTGGGATAATTCTTAGGTTGCAAATACGTAACATGTAATAAATGTCAGTTCTAAAGATATTGCTCCCGAAATTAGCATGTACTTACGCACGAAAGTAAGGGAGCTCTTTTTCGTTCAATATTCTTTTTTTATGCAACTTGGCTTAGATGTACGTGATCATCCCCAACCATTAAAATGTTTGTTAATAAACAGTTAGCAGTTTTCACAAGTGACGATTACTGTCATGTTCAGAAATTTAATTGGACAACTCTACGAAATCAATTTTTTTTTTTTTTCTGTGCCGTATCAGAGCCTGACGTTGGCGACCATGTTTAATTTCTTGGTTGTTCAAGGTAGTGTACAAAGGTGGTTTCCCGTTGCCTTCCTTCGGGTGATTGAAGAGTTCACCATCTCTCTTTCCCGACGACACCTGCGTTTGACCTCTTAAGGCGATATGCCGTTTTCTCGCCGTGAGATCGGATTCGAGCCAGCAGTCGTATATAGGATTTCGGGTACCCTTATACATCTTAACTTCTGTCGCACGAACCTGAGATAACTTGTTGAAAGGGCTATAAATCCTTTATGTTTATATGAACAGTAATTGAGCAATCATAAACTATTTTATTGTTATTTACATAATTTATTAGCATTGCAGGACATAGGTCTCGCTAACCACAAGTTTCTCTCTTTCCTCTTAAAAGTATGGTATACCATACTCTCTCTCTCTCTCTCTCTCTCTCTCTCTCTCTCTCTCTCTCTCTCTCTCTCTCTCTCTCTCTCTCTCTCTCTCTCTCTCTCTCTCTCTCTATCCGTGTGTGTGTGTGTGAGTGTGTGTGAGTGTGTGTGTGTGTGTGTGTGGGTGTGTGTGGGTGTCTCTGTCCATTCATATCTGTGCAAATTTATTATCTCTACAGTTACACATTTCCCAATCATGTTAAAGATTAAGGATGTTTGTCGTAGGACCTTCATAACTGGTTTTCACTTTTCTTCATATGATATGCCGCTTAGCTCTGTGCACTTTCCACCTAGCACATTTCCTGCATGTGACAGAAAGATTTCTACATCAGGCGTGTCAATTCATGGTCCGCGTGCCAAATGTGGCCCTTTGGGATAGTCATACGTGGCCCGCGGAGTGAGCTTGAAGCCTGTGAAATTATGATCGCCAAGCAGGAAAGTAATATATGATTACGAGACTGGAAATTTATAGATAACATATATTCTGTAGTAGTCATAGTTTAATTTATATTATTACTGCTATCAACACCGGTATTATATCAGACAGTTTTTAATTACTAGGCATGTACCTTTTTTGGCCTCAAGATGGTAGCTGAAAAGAAAATTGGCCCTCGAGTTTGGCACCCCTGATCTATATTTTCGTGTTCATTGTCATCGTGGGTTCAACGCAAATAATGAAAAGAAACACTCATTGGATAAAGGGATTGAAAAGGAAAATAGAATAGTAGAAGACATACAAAAATAAAACGGCAATATAGTACAGACCTTTGAGTTATTAAAGTCTTATTATTTATTACAAGGCAAGCCCTTGCAACAGGTAGCAAATATGAGATCATTTGCAGAATGCGTTATATTCTGATCTCCACGAAATAAGGTCATTGTTTACGTCCACGACCCTAGGGATGTCTGGCACACGCGCGAGCACACACACACACTCACACACACACACACACACACACGCACACACACACACACACACACACACACACACACACACACACACACACACACACACACACACACAAACATACGCGCACACATGCACACACAACACACGCAAACTCACACACGTGTATACATATATGTATATATATATTTGTATATATACGTATATTCATATATATATATATATATATATATATATATATATATATATATATATATATATATATATATATATAAATAGGTCACAACTGGGCACTTGCTCTCATGGCGAGTTCTTGCCACCCGTCTTAACGGTGATGATAATCCTGATAATACTGTTGACGGTGGTAATAGTATTAATGATGATGGAAATGATACTGTCAATAACAGTAATGACAATAATGTTACTAC
>NC_061842.1:19112592-19115092 GCF_019202785.1 Penaeus chinensis
TTTGTTGTATTCATTTTTTTTTTTTTTTTTATAATTACTCCCTCAAAGATACAGAGTATTTGAGGAATATACTTAGGAATACATATGAGTGAATCTTCCATGCAACATTGCCTTGACAGTTTATTCTCTTATTTGTTGAAATTACAACTTAATTAATTAAAGTGAAGATAGAAAGGAGGCACTTACTGAGTATAAGTATCAATTAATCTACTTACTTTTCGATAAAACTTGAAATTAATTAGAATCATGATGCGAAGACGATTGTTAATTTTCAAAAAATCATTAATTTGAAATCTCGACAACCTTTCACATTCACTAGAATTATTAAATCACGGAACTTGCGATTCTCCAAATCATCGAAAATGTATTATTTCATCTTAGACAGATATTGCAAACAAATGGAGCTTAGAAGATTACAGCGAGCGAAAATGTATTTCAAGAAGACTTTACATTATTTGACATAATCATGTTAGCAGAATTTTAGGATTTTCATTTGGCTCAAAAATAAGTGTGCCTCGCAATTATGATAATCATCAGAATAATGATAATGACATAAGGATGGTGGTGATAAAGCTGAAGATGACAATGATGACGGCAATGTAAATGATCAGGATGAAAATAGAGATGGAAAGCTAACGATGGTAAAAAAGATGATGAAGCTTGTGTGTTGTAGAAATTCACGGTGTTGACTAGGCTGCATGGAGGGAACTCTTCTAAGTTCTTTCCTCCAAGAAGTTATATATTTGGGGGAGATGAACATACGCACACGCAACTCCATCGTCAGTCATCTGATGCAATTACATTGTTCCCACATTATAGGAAAAATATAATTTGTACTGTCAAAAAAAATTACCTTTACTAGTACAAAGACCTGGGCGCTACTCTGTGTTGTTTGACCATCATATGGCAACAAGCTAGTGTGGCCATATGATGATCTTATTACAATATTCGAGGCCCGAAACTAATGAATCAGATATTTGGAACGTGTTTTTCGATGATCATGCGTTGTTTTGTCAATGAATTTATATTCTAAATTACTTTTTATTATCTAAAAATATAATTAGTGTTTTAGATTATTTTAAGGCAAATTAGAACAAAACATATCTATCATCATATCCAATACCGGTTTACTAAATCAAATGATTATGCTGTCATCAGTATACATGGGTACAATGTAAAGTAAAATACAGCACTGCATGACCTCTGGTATCCCTGGATTACATAAATCGAAAGCGGTTTTGTAATGCTTCAGATATATTGGCTTCTAAATTAATATGGATTGGGAATGGTATATACACAGTATGTACCATGGAATCTCATGGGGCTCGGGGTAGGAATACAAATTATTGAAATGGTATTTTCCTTTACACTCTAATATTAAGGAACAAATGTACATCTCTATAAAGAAATTCATGCCAACAGTTGAACTTTATTATACGTGAATACCATATTTTTACTTCTCTATATGTAAAAACATAATTTCGAGATAGGCACTGTGCAAAAAAAAAATATATATATATATTTCGAAATGATTCCTATATATAAACAACGGGGCTGAAAACTGAATTCGAATTGCCTTTCATTTACCAAGAGGGATAGGCATGAACACTAGAAAATGGAGATCGTAGGAAAGATTTAACTCTTTGGTACAGGCCAAACTAAGCGTAAATGTGTGTAGGTTTTTTTATATAAATAAACTATTAGATAGTCATTATACACCATTGCCCTCTTAATTTTCAACATATATCCATATATCTTCCTCAGCTCTAAACAACTTCAGGAAATATAAACTTCAATGAAAATGTACCCTCTGTCAGCGCCATCGCTTGGTTTTAAATTACACTGATATTTACCTTTCTGTGCCTTTTTTTATTAGGACTGCCATGTGCTGCCACTCGATATTACTCCATTACATTTTTACTTTGCATACAGATAGTCAAACTTACGTTTTACTATGTTTTAATGACATACATAATAATGTTACTTCCCCGCAAAACGTACCTTTGTAGAATTATGATCCTAACTGGCTTACCTTGGTTTTTAATATTAGTTTGGTGTAAAGGATAACGGTAGTATTTTGTGACTGTACATATAACTGATATATAATATAACTGAGAACATATTAGTTATACCACGGTTAGACATAAACCCATAGCATACATATTACTGTAGTTCTCACATATCTACCAAGATGACAGCGACGCTTCCTCGGAAAAAGCTCGAGCAAAACAAAAGGCAATCAAGTGACGCTGAACACACGCAAAAGCTAATCATCCTTTGCTTGTGTGTTTGCTGGAGAATATCACTCTAAAAATCAACGAAGAACATTCGCCTCCAGCTACCAGTTAGATATGTAATCAGAAAATAAGGAATAGTGTATATTCGACAATGCACATCGAATTCTTTTTCAAATAAATGTGTGAACGTCAATTGTGAAATAAGCAACCTTGATGACATAGGTGAGAAAGGAGAAGCAATGTAATCTGTTTTAAATCTTATT
>NC_061842.1:19122592-19125092 GCF_019202785.1 Penaeus chinensis
CACTGACATGGACGTTTTTTCAACTCATTTAGTTTGGTGTTCTGTCTCTGTCTGTGGCTGTGTCTGAGTCTGCGCCTGTTCACCATCTTTTCCTTTGCTCTCTTTCTCTCGGGGGAGACTACCAGTGCTGTTATTTTTGCTCTCTTTCTTGTTCTTATCGTTTTCTTTTTACCCCTTCTCTTCTGTGTCTTGCAAGTGCCCTTCGTTTTCTTTTCTTTCCTTTCAGAAGCCAACGGGCCTGACAAGAATTAAACGCTATTTGATTCCCTCCGAGCCAACTATGCACCAACATACGGGTCGGACGTGTTGAGGCTGCCCATTGTGTGACGCCCAAGGTTGCCTTCGGTGCCACTGACACTGCCGCACGCTATCACAGAAAACGGGGATCGACACACGGAGGTGGATAACTATAATTTTCCTATTACCTATTTCCTATTTTCTTTTTTGGTGCTGGGGAAGGGACTTGTAGGGTGAAGCCTGAAGTAGGTGTATATTTGTTACAATGAATATGACACAAATATTTACAATGAAAATTAGTCGAAATAAAACATAGTTAAGATAGGCAAATTCATTTTAGATATGCAAACATGTTTGCATTATAGATTAATCGAACAGTTAATCACAAAGGTAATGTTTGTATAATATACATGAATATGATATACAATAATAGTTAATAGTTTTACTGAAGAACAGGCTTTTGGGTTGTATCTATCATACACATCCTCCCGACTCCACGTCCTCAGATAGATGTAGAGATGCTTGTATGGATTGTGTCATCTTTTGGGGCATAAATTACTACTAGTTCTGAGTTTGGTTGTCCTACCTTTTGCTTTCCTGTTGAAATATATACATACTGTAGCACACATTTATGGTGTGCTTATATCAGTTTTCTCATTAATAGTCAAAGAGATTTTTTGTGACGTATGTTGCCTTTGTTTTTTGTCTTTAGGAGTCATTCTTTGGATAATTTGGGAATCTGACACAACATCATTCAGTGTATAGTAAAAAAAAAAAAAAAAAACAAGACTGTTCAGTGGTAAGCTATGTTCTTGCAAATTACGAAACAAACTTGATTTCTGCCCTTGTCACTGGTAACTGTTACCATATTTGTACTTCTTAATATCAAAGCTCTCTGCACTGATTTCATAACAATACAAAATGCTTTCTAATGAATGCCGTTCACTTTCAACAACCCCTTGAAATCGTTGTCATGCAGCCAGGCATTTCTGAAAGTGCGTTTGGGAAACACATCTACGGAAGAGAACTCAACTTTTTTTTTTCTTCAGTACATTGGACTATATCCAAAGGGAGAACAGTAAACTTATATCCAAAGGGAACATCATGATGAATAAGATTACAGCGGTATTTGAATGTACTGAATGATACCAGAATGTTACAGTGCAGTAGATGTATATAAAAATGACTTTATGCATATAAAATCAGTGATGATTTAATGCATATATTTTTTATATTAATCTTATAGAACGACGATCATTTAATTATCTTAATATATTCTACAAGTAATCATAACTTGCTGGAGGAGAGATATTATTTGTAATATGCAGTATTTTTTACCGCATAATCTTCTTTCTGAAAGGTGTGAGGTCTTCCATAGATTTAAATTACCGCATAACAGAAGTTGTTTCCGCACTTCAGCAACCCTAGACTTATCTATCTATCTATTTATTTTACACTCATTAACTCACGTCGCCGGGAATATATGATGTTCTTTATATTATTGTTTTGTGAAATGCTTCTACAGTTAGTGACTCCACAGGTGCTCAGTCACCAAGGAGTCAATTAGTAGTCTACGTGCCCTCACCTGATTCTCCCCTTCTTGAGTTTTCACCCTTTTTTCTAAAGCTACTAATATTGACGATGTTAGTATTATCACTGACATCGTAATAATATCAGCGTTATTACCTAGAAAGTAGCAATGGAAAGTGAAACAGAATATTTCCGAAAATTAAGGAAAAGGTAAACAGTTGAGACTCATTGGTGACTAAGTATTTGTGGTACCATTTATGTGTAAATGCAGTTAATAAACTAAACTCACTGTGGGCTTGACATGGCCAATCTTGTCATCCCCGGCCGATGGGTAGGCTTAGCAGAGTAACTAGCAGGTTCTTTTTTCCATTAACTGGTCTTTATCACTTTTTTTTTTTTTTTTTTTTTTTTTTTTTTTTTTTTTTTTTAAGGTAAACGCTTCTCTTAGCCTTTGTATGCATAAAGCCAAAATGGGAGGCAATCTAAACTGCCTAAGGAAGGCTAATAAAACAACAGCTATTGAGTCTTGTTAAAAGCAGCTGTCGAAGCCACCCACGCTATCAGGAGCGTTTTGCTGGAGATGTGGAACATGACAACGCGGCACGAAGCGATAGCGGAATTGACATTACTGTCGAGAGGCGCTTACTTAATCAGCCCAAAACTGACCACTACGACCCGTCCGATATCTTACCACGCTTCATTGCAATGTACATTCTTCATTCCGTCTTTTCAG
>NC_061842.1:19140092-19147592 GCF_019202785.1 Penaeus chinensis
TTTTTTTCTCGGATGAAAGAACAACTTTATTAAAGTTTCTATCCTCTTGCCACATTTTCTCCTCCTTCTTCAACATTTTTTTTCCTATTTCTCTCCTATCTCCTCGTTCTCCTTATTCCCCCTTTCTCGCCTTATTCTTCGTTTATTTCTTTCTACCTTAAAGACTACTATTATTCCCCGACTCTTAAAAAAAAAGACTGGAACTAAATGTCAGCACGTGAGAAAATGTATGTCTAGCATTGCAAGAGATATTGCATTGCATCCTTTTTCCACAAACATATGAGGTGTTTCGTATATAATTTTAATGCTTGAAGGCCTGCTTTAAAGAGTGCTAAGGGTGTGTAGTCTTCACTTCGTAGAAATCAGAGGTTAGAATAAGGCAATTATAAAGTGGATAGATTTAACTGAATGTGATGATCAAGACAAAAAGAAAGAAAGAAAATTATTTTTCAAACTATCCATCATTAAGGATATAGTAGATAGTTTATGAAGTATATTATATAATTTTTTATGCTGATTAAATACAATTTTCTTGTTTTATTTCCCATTCTATGATCTGTTACGAAGCCGTGGGGAACAGAATGACTGAAGTAATTAACTGCAACTGTTCCGCTATCTCTTCAACGTTCAGTTTAATGAACATTTCAGGCAACGCACCTGTTCACCCAAGTCGAAGCTCATGTGTATTACGAGATATTCAAACTGGGAGACTTGGTGGTGATGGTGGTGATGGTGGTGGTGGTGGTGGTGATGGTGATGGTGATGATGGTGGTGATGGTGGTGATGATGTTGATAATTATGGTGGTGGTGATGGTGATAATGGTGTTGATGATGATGGTGGTAGTGGTGGTGATGGTGATGCTGATGATGGTGGTAGTGGTGATGGTGATGATGATGATGATGGTGGTGGTGATGGTGTTGATGATGGTGGTGGTGATGGTGATGATGATGGTGGTGGTGATGGTGATGATGATGGTGGTTGTGGTGGTGATGGTGTTGATGATGATGGTGGTGGTGGTGGTGATGGTGAAGATGATGATGGAGGTGGTGGTGATGGTGATGATGATGGTGGTGGTGATGATGATGATGGTGGTGGTGGTGATGGTGATGATGATGATGGTGGTGGTGGTGGTGATGGTGATGATGATGATGGTGGTAGTGGTGGTGATGGTGAGGATGATGGTGGTGGTGGTGGTGATTGTGATGATGATGATGGTGGTGGTGATGGTGTTGATGATGATGATGGTGGTGGTGGTGATGGTGATGATGATGACGGTGGTGGTGGTGGTGATGGTGTTGATGATGGTGGTGGTGGTGGTGATGGTGTTGATAATGATGGTGGTGGTGGTGATGGTGTTGATAATGATGGTGGTGGTGGTGATGGTGTTGATAATGATGGTGGTGGTGGTGGTGGGGATGGTGTTGATATTGATGGTGGTGGTGGTGATGGTGTGATTATGAGGTGTGGAGTAGGCTTGATAATAGTGGTGGATATGAATGTGTGATGACAAGAGAAGTGTGTATGTTAATATGAATATGGTGGAGGTGTAGTGGATGTTTATGATGGTATTGTGATGGTTGGTGATGATGTGATGTAAGAGTGATGTGTTGATGATGGTTGGTGTGTTGGTGTTGATGTGATGATGTTGAGGTGGGAAGTGATGAATGATGAGTGTGTCGTGTGTTAACGTGTGGTTGGTATGAGTTGTCGAGGAGTGGTGCGTGAGAGTGTGATGTGTATTAGAGTTGTCAGGATGGGATGATGTGTGTGGTGAGTGGTGGTGTGTGGTGGTGGTGGTGTGATGATGGTGGGATGGATTGAGGGGTGGGTGTGTTGTGTGTGATGATGTGGGGTGGATGGTGATGTGTGGTGTGAGTGATGGTTGATGGGTTGATAGGTGGTGGTGATGGTGAAGGTGTTGGTGAGGTGGATGATGGTGGTGATGGTGTGTGATGATGGTGGTGGTGATGGTGATGATATGATGTGTGGTGGTGGTGATTGGTGTTGTGATGATGAGTGGTGGTGGTGGATGGTGTGAATGTGAGTGGTGGTGTGGTGGTGTGATGGTGTGGTGATGTGATGATGATGTGTGGTGGTGGTGATGGTGTGATGATTGATTTGATGGGTGGTGGATGTGTGATTGTGGTGTGTGGTGATGGTGTGTGATATGATGTGGGGTGGTGATGGGTTGAAATGGATGGTGGTGGTGATGGTGTTGATAATGATGGTGGTGGTTGGTGATGTGGTGGTGGTGATGATTGGATGGTGGTGGTGGTGATGGTGTTGATAATGATGGTGGTGGTGATGTGTTGTATGATGGTGGTGTGGGAGTGATGAATGATGGGTGGTGGTGATGGTGTGATAATGATGGTGGTGGTGGTGATGGTGATGATGATGGTGGTGGTGGTGATGGTGTGATGAATGTGGTGGGTGATGGTGAGGATGATGATGGTGGTGGTGGTGGTGATGGTGATGATTATGATGGTGGTGGTGGTGATGGTGTTGATGATGATGGTGGTGTTGGTGGTGATGGTGTTGATAATGATGGTGGTGGTGGTGATGGTATTGATAATGATGGTGGTGGTGGTGATGGTGTTGATAATGATGGTGGTGGTGGTGGTGATGGTGTTGATGATGATGGTGGTGGTGGTGATGGTGATGATGGTGATGATGATGGTGGTGGTGGTGATGGTGATGATGATGATGGTGGTGGTGGTGATGGTGATGATGATGATGGTGGTGGTGGTGGTGATGGTGTTGATGATGATGGTGGTGGTGGTGATGGTGATGATGATGATGGTGGTGGTGGTGATGGTGTTGATGATGGTGGTGGTGGTGGTGATGGAGATGATGATGATGGTGGTGGTGGTGATGGTGTTGTGATGATGTGGTGGTGGTGGTGATGGTGATGATGATGGTGGTGGTGGTGATGGTGTTGATAATGATGGTGGTGGTGATGGTGTTGATGATGATGGTGGTGGTGGTGATGGTGTTGATAATGATGGTGGTGTTGGTGGTGATGGTGTTGATAATGATGGTGGTGGTGATGGTGTTGATAATGATGGTGGTGGTGGTGATGGTGTTGATAATAATGGTGGTGGTGGTGATGGTGTTGATAATGATTGTGGTGGTGATGGTGTTGATAATGATGGTGGTTATGGTGTTGATAATGATGATGGTTGAGGTGGTGATGGTGTTGATAATGATGGTAGTGGTGGTGATGGTGTTGATAATGATGGTGGTGTTGGTGGTGATGGTGTTGATAATGATGGTGGTGGTGATGGTGTTGATAATGATGGTGGTGGTGGTGATGGTGTTGATAATAATGGTGGTGGTGGTGATGGTGTTGATAATGATTGTGGTGGTGATGGTGTTGATAATGATGGTGGTTATGGTGTTGATAATGATGATGGTTGAGGTGGTGATGGTGTTGATAATGATGGTAGTGGTGGTGATGGTGTTGATAATGATGGTGGTGGTGGTGGTGATGGTGTTGATGGTGTTGATAATGATGGTGGTGGTGGTGGTGATGGTGTTGATAATGATGGTGGTGGTGGTAATGGTGTTGATAATGATGGTGGTGGTGGTGATGGTGTTGATAATGATGGTGGTGGTGGTGATGGTGTTGATAATGATGGTGGTGGTGGTGATGGTGTTGATAATGGTGGTGGTGATGGTGTTGATAATGATGGTGGTGGTGATGGTGTTGATAATGATGGTGGTGGTGATGGTGTTGATAATGATGGTGGTTATGGTGTTGATAATGATGGTGGTTATGGTGTTGATAATGATGGTGGTGGTGGTGATGGTGTTGATAATGATGGTGGTGGTGGTGATGGTGTTGATAATGATGGTGGTGGTGGTGGTGTTGATAATGATGGTGGTGGTGGTGATGATGATGGTGGTGGTGGTGATGATGATGATGATAATGTTGATAATCATGATAATGATGATGATGATACTGATGATGGTGATGATGATGATACTGATGATGGTGATGATGGTGATGATGATGCTGATGATGATATTGTGATGATGATGATGATGGTGATGATGATGATGATGATGATGATGATATGATGATGGTGACGACGATGATAGTAGTAGTAGTAATAACAGTAATAGTACTAATAAGAGAAAAGGGAGGTACAAAAGGCCGAGACATTTTGCAAACGCGATTATCCATTTTTTGGATACGAATTCCCCTCCCGCTCGACCATCTTGCCTGCGAGTGACGGCAAGAATAGGAGTGCCTGTGAAAAGAATATGAATAAAAAGAGGTTTCAGTGGCATAGGAGAAAGGATAGGATTTCTTGCATCCCATCCTTTGCACGCGCTGAACCTTGTCGTAAAGAAATGACACTTGCATTTAGTCTTCCGGAATATCTATGTGCCGAAATGTAGATGCTGTTGCGAAAGTTAAGGAGAAAATGCAGAAATGCATCGAGGTTTGTAAAGAAGGTGGGCAAAGTAAGAGCTTAAGAATATTGTATTACAGATAATCCAGGTTGCAAACACAGCCAGAGCTCGTCTGTACAGACATATTTTTTCGTTCGTTTTCCAACGGCTTCAGGTAACCAGTAAAAGGAGATCACTTATTAACATGTCTCAAAAAAGAAAAAGAAAAAAAAAAAAAGGGAAGTCATGACCCCATAAAATAGGCTATTGAAGTGGCCATGACATTAGACAGGTGGAAAAGACAAGACATAATTGGCTGTCATTTCTTTCGGGCCACAGCAGTTACACACAAACAAGCCCGGAGTTAAACTGATCATGAAACATGGCGACAGTTTCCAAAAGCGTTTGAACATTTTGCGAGAGGAATTACTGTGGAATAATCTTACGTATAGTGACATCGTAGAAAGACTTTCTTTCTCTGCCTAAAGGACCATGGAACTTTAATTCGAGCATTGCCTGATTATTCATCCGGAATCATGGAAAGTCTATTATTACAAAATATTTTTTTTTGAATCTTTTCTCTTCGTATTTCATTGTGATTTCATTTCACTGTTATATGATCGAAGTTAACACATATTCAATTCTGAAGGCGATGGTGACATAATTTTCTGATATTAAATAGACCTACAATGTACAGTAGCAGTGTTGCTATTCATCTGCAATAACACCTTTTCATTATTTCCATTACTTAATGTGAAAAAAATCGAATTACAAGCTGATGCTTCTTTCTTACCAACAGAGGAAGAGACATTTTTGAATGACTTGCCATTTCAGTGCCTTGATATTTGTATTGTATTCTTGCAGTTGTAGAAAACAACATCAGATTAATAAACGTCGTATTCAAAGCCTTTTAACGTTTTTATGTCCTCAAAATTTATACAATGAAACACTATATACCTTTATCAAACTCAATAGTATTTACTACAGTTACTGAGGACTGAGTCACGGGTATCATTTCCTATGACTTTAAGAGATATACAGAACACATACTCTTGCATTACATTTAGAGCTCTAGACTATACTTTATGTTACACGGTCGCCGCGAAAATTAAACCTACATGAAAATACTACTACTCGCTAGCACTTGAGTCCATTATGAACCTTAAATCCTGCAGATAAGATATTTCAGCTAATGTGTTGTTTTGATTAACTTATATCTCTATATGCTAGTATGCAGTCCATTTTTTCTGTATGTTGTAAAAATTCTTAAAGCCATACAACAGTATTTTTATATTTGATTTCTCGATCTTCATAGCCAGTAGTATTTACATTACCATTACAGATTTCTGTTGATTTATCTCATTTGTTTATATTTCCGCATAAATAAAAAAAAAGCTTTCAATCGCTAGAATAATGCCCGATTGCAATAGACTTAAAACACTATAATATGATAAAAATATAAAGGAGTGATTCTAAATGTGACAATGTAATTTACAGCAAATGCGCTAAAACATATAAACATAGGTAATTATTTCCTTTTCTTTCCTTTGTTAGTAGAAGTTGTTCCAAGTTAGAATTTTTCAATACCTTTTTCGCCTTTTCATAATACACTGTTTTTAGATTGACCGGTAGATATATATTTGTACATGCATTCATGTGTCCGCGTGTGTAATTTGGGAAATATGCATTCAGAATACCAACCCTACTTGAATCCTGCTGACAGAGGTATGTTAGCATTCATCAATTTGTCGTACCAGAAATCTATTCAAAAAGTACATTGCGAGTCCATTATATATCGTAAAAATTCGCGTGTATTTCCAATTGCCTTTGACATTTAGCATTCATTAGAAATGACAAAATTAATTATACACTGAGCCGTAGTGCACTTAATCCAATTCCAGGCAAACTGAATGGCATTGCGAGGTACCAATACTATTCCTATTTGACCACCGCGAATGAATAGCAAGCAGCCGTTAACTCTAGCGCGACAATTTTGAATTTCGAAATGGACTTGGAATCGATTTTTTTATCCCACGAGGGAATTATGATAACATATCAATCGATTTCAACTCTTTTCTCAGGCTCCTCTGAGTTTTAAGATCTGGCATATGTTCTGAGGGTTAGTAAATCTTATTATTTTATTCAGGATATGTATGATTGATAGCAGGAATAATAATAATAATAATAAAAAAAAATAATGTATGAATGAAAATGAACAATTCAGCATTGCATCTCAGAAACGTAGATGCAATCGAAGCGTGTCAAATACATCTCTTGCAAAGGTATTCATTCTCATTTCTATTTTTTTTCTACATTTTTCACAATGAACTCTAGTCAGTAAGTAAGGTCAATAAGAGGTGTGTGAGGTGGTGAAAATATGCATAAGTAAACACGTGCACGTTTCTGTATGGTCTACTTATTATTATTTTTTTTTATGTCATTTTTATGCAATTGAAGGTCAGAGTACTCATATACACTCAAATGGATTGAAAAAACGGTAAAGAAACCAAAAAGATAGCCGAGAGAAATTGATGGAATAAAGGAATATAAGAGAGAGAGAGAGAGAGAGAGAGAGAGAGAGAGAAGAAAACTAACAATTAATTACTTAGAACGACGAATACATTGATATGTTTATGAATAGATTAAGAAGTTCATGATTGACTGAGCAGAGAGAGAGATAGAGGGAGAGGGAAAAAAGTCTGTATTCTCGTGATACCACTCATGCAACGGGAAATGTATTGCAAAGTCTGAAAGGTCGGTGACAGCAAGATAAGAGCATTATCCCGAAGTTAGATCAAAAGATTCCGCGATTGAATGCAGCGACGCCAGAGCAATGTTGCAGAACCATGCGGATATTTTTAGCATGTTGCTCGTCTTGACAAATGCCGTTGCACTACCGGGGGTTGGTGCAATTCGCTTGAAAATAAGATATTCAATATGGCACAAAACAAGAAGAAGAAGAAACATGCACTAACACGTGATCTACTAAGAAGTATGACCATGTCTTTCTACATAATGCTATCATCATTATACAGTATCGAATGAATATAAAAAACGATGTTAGAATATACCATATTTTCTTACTTCTATTATTAAGTAAT
>NC_061842.1:19162592-19165092 GCF_019202785.1 Penaeus chinensis
ATAGTAATAATAATAATAATAATGATAATGATAATTATATTAGTAATAGTAATAATAATAATAATAATAATGATAATAATAATAATAACAATAACAATAATAATAATAATAATAATGATATTAATAATAATAATGATAATAATAATAATAATGATAATAATAATGATAATAATAATAATAATAATAATGATAAACAATAATAATGATGATAATAATTATTATTATTATAATCAAAGGGACTAGTTTATAGATATACAGATGAAAGTAAGTACAAAATGATTTTCTCCGTCAAAAAAAAAAAAAAAAATAATAATAGTAATAAATAATAATAATAATAAATAAAGATAATACTAATAAAAGACCTTACGTATGTCTATCTATTTAATATCTGTCAGATATAACATGAATTCCATGAAAAGTATAAAACAATAGCTGCTTTTGTGCAAAAATCGACGTGCATTGCTAATTAGGTTTGCTATTAACACGGAAACCAGTGATCATACATTCAATTATATTATTCATAGTCAATTAAGAGTAAAAATCTGCATCATTATGCTGTTGTGTACAGAGAGCTACTTCGGTTAAGTTCATTCAAATTATTATTTTGTAATAACTATTTCACTCGTTATTACTACTGTAATCATCGTTATTACATTATTAATTATCGATATTATTATTATTATCATTATTATCATTATCATTATCATTATTATTATTAATAATACTATTGATATTATTATTATTATTATTATTATTATTATTATTATTATTATTATTATTATTGTTGTTGTTATCATCATCGTCATCATCATCATCATCATCATCATTATTATCATTATCATTATCATTAGCATTATCATTATCATTATCACCATCATCATCATCACCATCATAATCATTACTGTTATCATTATTATCATTATTATTATTATTATTATTATTATTATCATTATCATCATCATCATCATCATCATCATCATCATCATCATCATCATCATCATCATCATTATTATTATTATCATTATCATTATCATTATCATTATCATTATCATTATCATCATCACCATCATCATCATCACCATCAAAATCATTACTGTTATCATTATTATCATTATTATTATTATTATTATTATTATTATTATTATTATTATTATTATTATTGTTATTATTATTGTTATTATTATTATTATTATTATTATTATTATTATTATTATTATTATTATAGCCATACTCATTATTGTTATTATAAGTATAATAATAATAATAATAATAATAATAATAATAATAATAATAATAATAATAATGATATTATTATCATTATCATTATTATTTTTACTATGATTATTATTATAATCATTATTTGTATCATTGTTATAAATATTATCTTTACTATCATTATCTTTATTATTATCAATATAGATAGATAGATAGATATATAGAGAGATAGAGAGAAAGAAAGAGAGAGAGAGAGAGAGAGAGAGAGAGAGAGAGAGAGAGAGAGAGAGAGTGAGAGAGAGAAAAAATCCTTCCAAGACGCTTTGTAAAGAAGTTTTCAGCTTGGACGGAGAAAGCTCGGATAACAGGTATGGCCTAATCCAAAATCTTGCTAGTACGCTTACCTCGAAACACGTCCAAAAGAGGAAACGAGACAGATATCGTCTTTTATGGTTTGGTAATGCTTGTTAAAGGGAAAAGAAGTTTTCGAAATCAAAAGAAGAGGGGAATACTTGTATAGAAAGAGGAATAAAGAAAATAAGATAAAAGTTTGCGTCACTGTGTGTGTGTGTGTGTGTGTGTGTGTGTGTGTGTGTGTGTGTGTTTTGTGTATGTGTGCGTCTGTGTGTAATTTACATCATATGTATATTAACACATTAATTCCATTATATTACAAAGAACTCACAAAAAGATCTTGAATCTCAACTCTTTAAACGTTGATAGAATACCCTGTTGATATAATGTAGATAACGCAAAGGAGAACAAACCACATTACGAAAAAAAAAAAAAAAAAAAAAATCTGAAAAGGATTCACCTACTTATAAATATCACGGGGGGGGGGGGGGGTACCCACACTTTCCACTTCTTCAGATGCTTGGTCATTTTGGTAACGTTACTATGGGGCGATATTGAAAGACATGTTATAGTGGCCATTTTCCTCGATATTTCCTTTTAAGAAGATAAAGTTCACGTTGATTATTTTGCATCCACGTCGTCCTTTGTGTAGAGCAGGGAAAGAGACGAAGAATTATTTGAATAATAGAGATGCCTAGAGAGTTGGTTAGATAAGTAAAGGACTAGATAAATAGACAGATATATAGACAGGTAGACAGACAGACAGGCAGATAGACAGACAGACAGACAGACAGACAGACAGACAGACAGACAGACAGACATGCAGACAGAGAGACCGACACAAGCAGGCTGTTAGACAAACAAACATACAAACAGACTGATGAATAGAGAGATAGCCAGAAAAAAAACTATAGACATATAAATAGGTATA
>NC_061842.1:19180092-19182592 GCF_019202785.1 Penaeus chinensis
TGTGCGTGTGTGTGTGTGTGTATGTGTGCGTGTGTGTGTATGTATGTGTGCGTGTGTGTGTGTGTGTGTGCGTGTGTGTATAAGTGTATATATATATCTATATATGTATATATATTACATCTTTTGGGAGCAAACGCCGATGGGGGCGCATAGCCGCATCCACCCTTCGCTTTCACCTACGAGGGTCCCTCATGGCGAGCCGCCAGGCAGGGGCCTGTCGTGATCAAACCTCACGACAGGTTTGATCGATCTGCCCAAGCCACGACTTCCTCGGTCGTCCCACAGGCCTCCTCCACCCAGGGTTGTCTCGGACAGAGACAACTTGGTGGGCAGGATCATCCTACAGGAATCGAGCCAAGTGGCCGTATAGCCTGAGTTGCCGATCGCGGATTGTGCAAGTAACAGGTCCTGTATCGGTCTCACGGTGCAGCCGTTGGTTTGACACATGGTCCCGCCAACTGTACCCCATGATCCTGCACAAGGATCTGTTACAAAAGGTATCAAGACGAGATTCCAAAGTACAAGATAGCATCCAGGTTTCACTACAATATAGTAAAACTAGCAGTATCAGGGCCTTGAAGACATGTAGCTTGGTCCTTCTGCACAGGTACCTGCATCTCCAAATACTCTTGTCGAGAGATTTCATGACCCCTGCTGCCAGGCCAATCCGTCTACTGACTTCCTGGTCTGACAGCCAAGAGTCGAGAACTGCACTACTGAGGTATATAAAAACTCTCTGTGACATCGATGTTTTCACCTCAAGCATGTACCGACTGCACAGGGTCTCCTAGTAGGCCCCCAAAATCCTGGATCTTGGTCTTGGTCCAGGAGACCTCTAGCCCCAGGGGCTTTGCTTCATTGCTAAATGCATCAAGAGTCGCCACTAGGGTTTCCAGAGATTTAGATAGAAGGGCAACATCATTAGCAAAGTCAAGGTCTGTAACCATAATATTACCCAGAGTTGCTCCACAGTGACTTTGGACAGTAGCTCTACCCAGTATCCAATCCATGCAAGTGTTGAAAAATGTTGGTGCAAGAACACAGCCTTGCCTCACACCTGAACTGACAGGGAATAAGCTCGACAGGCCCCCACCACACTTTACAGCACTTTCAGTGTCTGTAGACAGGTTTGTTATTAATCCAACAATCCTTGTTGGAATTCCTTTTAGCCTCAGGATCTCCCAAAGTGATTTGCGATGCACCGTATCAAATGCCTTCTCGCGGTTAATGTAAGCTGCGAGCAGCCCATGTCTGAACTCACGACGGCACTCTACAATGACTTGAAGCGCCAGGATGCCTGTCTATTGTGGACTTACAAGGAGTGAATCCAGATTGCTCCGGCCTCTGGTGCCTCAGCAGGTGGTCTCTGATACGTCTCAGAAGGAAGTGCGCGAGTACCTTGCCTGGTATACTGAGTAATGTTATGCCTTGGTGATTGCTTCAGTTCCACCAATCCCCTTTCCCCTTCCATAGAGGGATGTCCACACCCCTCAGCAGGTCAGGGGGAATGGTACCAGTCTGCCAGATGGCAGACAGGACTGCTTGCAAGCCCCTTGCCATAGGTTCTCTACCAACCTTAAATAATTCAGCTGGGATGCCACAAACACCTGCTGCTTTACCATTCTTCAGCTTGGAAATCGCCCTCCTGACTGTAGTCAGGGAGGGTGGATCTTTGCTGATGGGTGGGCCTGGCAGAGGAATCTCAATATTACCTGCATCCAGGTTAACTGTTAGTGGATCAACCTGATACAACTGCTCTAAATACTCAGCCCAACATACATGATCCCCATCAGGATATGAGATTATCTGGCCACTTGCTGAGCAGACTGCCGTCATCTGTGTGGAGGGCTTGGAGGTCAGCTTTCTCAGGGCTTATTAGTCAAGACGAAGGTCATTTACTAGAAAATGGCTTTCGGCATCCTCTGCAAGATTACTGATAAACTGTTCCTTATCTCTTCCCAAGAGTGACCTAGTCCTGCGCACCAGAGAATGGTGCAAGTTGTAATCAATTTAGCCGCACGACAAGCATCTGTGGCTTCCAGTGTCTCTTGCAAGATGGAATTCTGTCTTGCTCTTGGGCGTTCACCAATCGATTTTTGGGCTGCATCAAGCGTTTCACACTTGAAGGTGTCCCACAAAAGAACAGTGTCGGTCAGGCCCTCGAGTTCTGTGAAACGACCAAAGATAGCCTCAGCAAACCCCCATGCACACTCATCCTCCCTCAATCTGTCCACATGAAACACCCTAGGGTGTTCATTTGGGCGACGGGAGCTTCTAAAGTGGACCCAGCGAGTAGCCATAACTAATCTATGATCTGTTCCACAGAACTCGGTGCTTTGATATAGCCTGCAGTTCTGGAGGATCCTCAATCGAGGATGTGGTCGATCTCCTTGGCCACACTACCCGTATCACTGTACCAAGTCCAACAATGCGGGTCGGAACGCTAAGACAAGGAGCCGGAAATTCTAAATTTCTGGGACCTAGCAAAGTCATGGAGAAG
>NC_061842.1:19205092-19210092 GCF_019202785.1 Penaeus chinensis
AGTTAGCTCGCGTTGCTTGTCAGGACTTGGAGGATCTCGTGCAGTGGTTCCCGAGGGAAGAGGAAAGAAAAGGAGAGATGGGGAGGGAGGGAACGAGGGATAAGGGGGGCGGGGATGGGAGAGAGGCAGTGGGAGGAATAGGAAAAAGGGAGAAAGAGAGAGAGAGGAAAGAAGATAGAAGCAGGTAGGAAATCCGAGGCAAAGACCGGGTGAAGGGAGGTTGGGAATGGGTATATATATCTATATATATCTATATATATATATATATATATAGATATACACACACAGAAATAGAGAGAAATAGAGAAAGAGAGAGAGAGAGAGAGAGAAGGAAAAGATATATTTTTTGTCTAAGGCATTTTATTTTTATAAAGTAATGTGGTTAAAAGGATATACTGCTGTTATGTGATTCTTGTGTAGTATGCATTAATGTATATTATATTTAATTTCACTGGAACTGACAGACAATTATAGTAATGCAAGATAGACAAATTAAAAGTTCAAAACAGATTAAGGACTTTATAAAGAGGGATTACAGTGCCAAACATGTAACATGTAACACAGAACTCGCACGTTGTAACTAGCCCGTTTGTAATATTCTTAACCGTAATGATAAAACATTTTAGTCGTGTTAAAAAACAAAAAAATCTACAGTATACATCACATTCAAAACTTTTTACTCTGTCCCTAGCAATTGTTTACAGTCTGAATGTTATAAATTCAGATGATTTATGAGAAAAGTTTTATGAAAGTAATCACGTGATTGTTTGACAAAATACGACCCGTTCTTCCTTTTTTCATGTGCTTTTTTCCTCGTTTTTTATTTCGTCTCCCTTTTTATCTCTCTTCTTTATCTTATCTTCCACTAACAACGCAAATTGCTTATTAAGAAAATAATTAATCTGTGCTGCGTTTATCACTCACACACACACACACACACATACACACATACCCACCCACCCAAACACACACACACACGCGTACACACATACCCACCCACCCACCCACCCACACAACACACACACACACACCCACACACACACACACACACACACACACACACACACACACACATACACACATACATACACTCCCACTCACTCTCTCTCTCTCTCTCTCTCTCTCTCTCTCTCTCTCTCTCATTCTCATAAATTTGAATGCCATAAATCTAGATTATATGCATCCATGTTACAGCGTATATGCATTGCCATTATCATTAATATGGTAAAATATATCATGGTTAAAATAAAAGTATGAATATCATTTTCATGAATATCATATTATTATTATTGTTATTACTATCGTAATAATTCTGAGAACTTGTTTTGCTATCATTATTGTTCTCATTATTATCCCCCCCTAATCATAGATATAATAATTACTATAATATAACGATAATAATAGTAATGATAAGATAATGATATTTCAATTAACATTGTAAAGATAATATAAAGATATATTCTTCACCGTTTATAAAGGGTAATGTTCCGCATTTTTAACTCAGGAGGGCAATTTTCTTCAAAGTTTTTCTTTTTCTTCTTTTTTTTTTCTTCTTCTTCTTCTTCTTCTCTCTCTCTTCTTCTCTCTCTCTTTCTCTTTCTCTCTCTCTCTCTCTATATATATATATATATGTATATATATATATATATATGCATATGTGTGTGTGTGTGTGTGTGTGTGTGTGTGTGTGTGTGTGTGTGTGTGTGTGTGTGTATGTGTAGAGAGAAAGAGATATTTTGAAATAAAATTGCTTGATGCCATATCTTAATATTTCGTCTTCCAAAATATTTTCTACTACATTTATCTGTCAGGATAATTTCACCACGTTTTCTCCTTCTATATTTCATTCTTATTCATATTACCCACCCTTACTATTTCTCGTAAGTTGTTCCATGCTTGAAAATGAGAATATTAGACTGCATAAAAAAGGAGTGTTAATGTTTATTTCTGTCTCTATGTCAGGGCTGTTTAAAATCCAGCTTAAGACACCGCTATGTAAGCTGTTTAAAATCTCTTGTAAAAGGATGTAAACCGTGGAGTGTTCCAGATTATATTCAGCTTTTCCACGTTAAACTTACTCCATTAAGCCATTCCGGAACTGCTGAATGGCTGCATTAAAATTTCATTACAATACGATGGTTTAATGTTAAATGTTATCCACCTGAAATTTTGTACATAGTTGATGTGTTTCTTCTCTTCTTGGGAGACATGTTTCGTGATATCATTTATTTAAATCTAATAAGAGAGAAATTATTTATTGGTAAATAAAACTTTGAATGAAGCAAGTATGATGTGAAAAGAATTCCCTATGATTTTTGTTTACTATGTGTTAAGTACGTTGTTATTTCATTGACGTTCTAATATATAGCGTACATCTTATGCATATATTTCTCCCTATACACATGTATGTTGATTTCGTTTATGCTATGATATCTATTGTACTTCTCATGTATACCTGTGTACTTATATACATGTACTTATAGAAACTCTTAATACAGATTGGTCCCATTAACTCTTCATTCTGATCTTTGTATACAATAAGTCTGTTTGTTTGGATATCATCAACATTACAAGATTTTTTATTTCTGTTTATTATCGACCTCATTTCTACTTCTTTTTTTCATAGATTATCTTTTCTCTTTCTGTTTCTCAGTTTTCCTTTTAGTCTGTTTGTTTGTTTGATTGTCTGTCTGTCTGTCTGTCTGTCTGTCTGTCTCCCCCCTCCCGCCCCCCCCTCTCTCTCTCTCTATCTCTTTCTCTTTCTCTCTTTCTCTCTCTCTCTCTCTCTCCCTCCCTCCCTCCTCCCTCCTTCCACCACCTCCTCCCTCCTTCCACCACCTCCCCCTGTCCCTCGCCCTCTCGCTACCACACCAAAACAAAACCAAAAAAAGCGAACCAAACACACAAAACAAAAACGCGAGGATCTACCGCCACCTCTCCGTCCAATCCAAGACATTCCGAATAAGTTGTCAGCTTTTGTATTCTCTTGGAGGCGAATTTCCAGCTGGAGAGACTGTTGGCAAACTTGTGCTGGCAAGTCACCAACTCAAGGGCGCATCTTCCTAGTTTCCTCCCCGTCTTCTTTATTCTTCTCTTTCTGTGTTTGTTCCTTTCGAGCAGCGGGCGGTGAGCAACGTCGACAGTGAGAGGAGGAATACGAGAGAGAGGGAGAGAGTGATAGTTAAATTTGTTTATTTATTCAAAGATATGATGTTTATATCATTATCATTGGCAGGATTATTATTAGTAGTATTGTTGCTATCATCATTACTGCTATTGATATAATTACTCTTGTTACCATCATTTTCCTTATCATCAGTTATATATGTTTCTATCATCAGCATTAATATTGTTTATAAGAAAAATTAGCATGATCACTTTTAAGCTGTCTCACACCTACTTTTATCATCAACATCATCACACTATCATTATCATCCTATCATCTCCTCATTATTAATCCTCATTATTTGTCTTTGTCGTAAATGGTTGTATGGAGAATTATAATATCATCTACGCTATGATTTCATGGCATTGGGTCGAGACGCATGTAATTTATAACATCAATGACATTCTGAAGATACAACGAGGCTATCTAAAACTAGGAATACAAAAAGAAAAGAAAGAAAGAAAAAAACGAAGACAAAAACGAAGGAAAATAAGGAATAAAGAAGACGAAGACGAAGAAAAGCAAAAGAAGAGACTGCGAGAGAGAAAACAAGACAAGTTTCCAGTCTCGACTCTCTCTTCCTCCCAAATGTTAATTTCGAGGCGCCGGTCACAGAGCTCAGAGATTTACGAGTGAAAACTTTGCCGTGTGCAAGGGTGTTGTGGTATGAGCAAGTATAAGGTGGTATAGGGGTGGTATGAGGAAGAGTGAGGTGATGGAGGGGTGGTATGAGGAAGAATGAGGTATGAAGATTATTAATGTGGTAATAGAATGACGTGGTGTAAGGGAGAATGAGAAGGTATAGGGATGGTATGAGCAAATATAAGATGATATAGGAGTGGTATAAGAAAGAATAATGTGGTGGAGCGGTGGTATGAGGAAGAATGAGGTGGTACAGTGGTAGTATGAGGAAGAATAATGTGGCAATAGGGTGGTAAAGAAAATGACGTGGTGTGAGGGAGAATGAGAAGGTATAGGGGTGGTATGAGCAAATGTAAGATGGTATAGGGGTGGTATGAGAAAGAATAACGTGGTGGAGCGGTGGTATGAGGAAGAATGAGGTGGTGCAGGGTTAGAAAGAGCAAATACGAGGTGGCATAGGAGTGCTACGAGGAAGAATGGGGTGGTATAGAGATGAAAGAGCAAATATGAGTTAGTACAGGTGTAGTATGAACAACAATGAGATGCTATAGGTGTGGTATAATCATAAATATAACAATAATGCTAATAATCACAATAATACCAGGAATTATTACATCAGTGATAATTGTAATGATTATAGTAATAGCATGATATTGTATATGTGATAATGATAATTATTATTTTTAAAGCGGAATGGCAACAATCTCTCTAAAGACAACAAGGACAATTCCCATCTTCTAAAATCCTACAATAATACGCACATCCTACATTACATTTAAAAATTCCAATTTCACATAAAATTCCAGCCAGTCCCCCAACTTAATATAATGATAATGATAATCCCTTCCTATAACCAAACGAGAATATAAATGACGTGAACATCATACTTCTTAAGAACGGATAATCCCAACTTTTTTGCGACATAAAAAAAAAAAAAAAAAAAAAAAAAAAAACAGGTACAGAAGACTGACAAGGGAAGCATAAATCTTTATGACCGGAGGCTAAACACGTAAGACGGAGACAATCAAACTAGGGAACAAAAATGTATCAGAGAAATTTTGTGGATTATCTTCAAGGAAAGTTTCAAAGATGGTGAAATTTCAAGCTGCTGTTTATCGGAAGACGAGGAATTTCGTGCCGAGTTTCGGACTAGAATCTTAATATAATTTTAGCATAAGAGAGAGAGAGAGAG
>NC_061842.1:19242592-19245092 GCF_019202785.1 Penaeus chinensis
CCTTATATCTTTTCTTCTTCTATTCCGCTAGTTCCCCGGTCATTTGTATCTCACACAATCCTTGTTCGATTTTAATGGATGCTAAATTGTGGCTGTCTATAGGACTGTGGCAGTGTGTGTGTACGAGTAAGCTTAAGTCACAGTAAATCGAATCAGGTAATACACAGAGATATACCCATGGCCGTTAATCCGAGTATATATCCTAACGCAGGTATACGCTGGTTCTAATTACTTTCAGGATTAAAATGTACACTAATTGTAGAGGAACGAGCAATAATCGACCTAATCCAAAATTAATATAAAAGTAGACGAGAATTCCCCCAGATTTTGCCACAGTATTGGAAATCAAACCTTGCAATTATTGTAAGGGATAAAAGGAGAGAGAGGGAGAGAGGGAAAGGGAGAAGAGTGAGGATGGAGAGGAGAGAGATAAAGAGATAAAGAGAAAGAGTGAGGGGATATGTACCTGTTTGTGTGTGTGTGTGTGTGTGTGTGTGTGTGTGTGTGTGTGTGTGTGTGTGTGTGTGCGTATGCGTGTGTGTGTGTGATATATAGATGTTTCTTAAGCTGGATTCAATCATGTGTTTTCGGTTTTCCCATTCTCTGGAATATAAAATTCACTATTGAGTGGTTATATGGCAGTGTCACTCTTGCCTGATTGGATGCCTTTCCTAATCAACCGTGGGTCAGCGCGCTAACACCTGTGCCACGGCAGGGACTTCCCTTACGACACCTTTGTTTGACTTCGCAAGGCGATATGTCATTTTCTCGCCGTGAAATCGGACTCGAACCAGCAGTCTGAGCGAAGGCATTTTTACGACTGCCGCAGCGTAGAATTGAACTCGGGACCATGAAAGTCGGAGTCAGTGCTCTAACCACTGGACCATCACGGCAGTCACACTTGTGCCACGGCGTATGTTTATATATATGTATAAACATACACACACATTGGTATATATATATATATATATATATATATATATATATATATATACATATATATCGATGTGTACAGCTGTAAATGTATATGTATGAATACACACACACACACACACACACACACATCTATATATATATATATATATATATATATATATATATATATATATATATATATATATATATATATATATAAATCTGATTATATAAGCAAGCTCATTCCCTCCTGAACGACAACTCAACGTATCAAAAACTGCGCTCTAATCCTTACCCATCAGTCACGTAATCTTTTCGTAAAAACTTGAGGCTGCTAAATGTCCTGACCCTAAATTTTTCGATCACTTTAGAACAGATAATCCCTCTATTCCGTATTTTTATGGCCTTCCTAAAACGCACAAACAGGGCGTCCCAATAAAGCCTATTATTTCGTCTTGCAACTCAGTTACCTGTCCTTTAGACTCTTGGCTAGCGAGCGTTTTATCTCCTTTTATGGGATCATTTTCTGATAGTCATATCAAACATTCGATGGGTTTCATGGATAAGGTTAGAATCTTGCCGACGCACGGTAAGAAATTAGTGAGTTTTGATGTAGATTTCTTGTTCACTAATGCCCTGCTTGACGATATGCTAGATTTCCTTGAAAGAAACTTTCTTCATCTCATGAGAAGATCCCTAATTGCTTTATCGAGCTCATCCATTTGTGTGTCAAGAATAATGTCTATTTTTGACGGCGAATTTTATAAACAAATCAACGGTATCGCTATGGGAAGTAGCTTAAGCCCGGTCTTTGCGAATTTATATTTGAAGATGTTTGAATCTAAACTCCTTCCGTCTATTCTCCCTCCCGACACGATTTGGTTTCGTTATGTTGATGACATTTTTTCTCTGTGGCAAGTGAACCGTTCAGAATTCGATAACTTTTTCTTCGGAAAACTTTTTTATTCAATGTAAATGGCTCGATTAGATTTTCGGTTTACCGTAAACCTACACACAACGCTAATTACCTTCATTTTTTTCTCGAATCACCCGTTGTATATTAAGAAGTCAGTATGATCGTCCATGTTTCTCAGGGCATATAGGATTTGTGATACATATTTATCGAGAAATTGACGTCACATTTGAAACGTTTTCGAAATTAGGAAATCCTTGATTTTTCTTAATTCAGGCACATTCATCTGCGAGATCGAAGTTTTATAATCATTCCCGTAATACTCAACCGGATAGTGACAATAATCTATCAATTATTCCGTATAACCCGTCCCTCGATGATAAACGACACATGTTTAAAGGAGCTGGAATTGACATTGTTTTTACGTATCCGAACATGTTGCGTAATACTTTGGTTAAGCACAATGCGACTAGCGGGGCTCTTGAGACTTTTCCCCGTATTTACACTATACCCTGTAAGGATTGTCCCAAGTTTTACATAGGCGAGACCGGTAGAGCTTTTGAGAACAGAATCATTGAACATAAACGTGATGTTTATGCGTGTTTCGTACATTTGCGTGATGAAGGTCACCAGCTTAACTGGAAAAAAAAAAAAAAAAACGCTAAATTAATT
>NC_061842.1:19287592-19290092 GCF_019202785.1 Penaeus chinensis
ACTTTTCTCTAAATATTTTTTTTTCAAGATTTCTCCGCTCGAGAAGTAAGATTGGAATCCCAAATGATAAACTCATATAAGATAAAAGAAAAGGAGAATCAATTAATTCCATTTTTCTTTTCTTTTCGCCCTTTCTCTCTTATTTTCTTCTGACGATAGGGAGGAAATAGAAGATCTTGAAATTAAAACTCTCGTGCTAAGCCTATGCTTAGGCCTACCCCGTACATCATTTACGCTATCCAAACATTAATTTCTGCAATAAAGAAAACAAAAATTCATCGCCCCCCCAAAAAATGGAAGACAAGAGTTCCTCTCGATCTACAATACATCTGATTATCACTATCTGTACGTAAACTAAGAGATCGTTCTTCCCTTAATTCAATCTTTTATTCATTATCTGCTTATCTAATCTTCTCATACCCTGATTTTAATTTTGCCTCTAGTATCATTCTAGTACTAAAGTTCTCTTTAATCTTTCATTCTTCCATACCTCCTTAAAAAACTGTTATATGTGTTTACGCAACATTTTGTTTACATGAGACCGTACCTCCTACTTACCTAAAGTAGAGATTCCTTCTTGTTGCTTGGAATAACAAACGAAAGTAAACAAGATTACATATACTAATTTCTTACCTCCCCTTCGGACATTCTCCCAGAGTCTTTGGAGGCATTGAAGAGCGTATTCACTTTACCAGAAAATTACTTTTGTACTCTCGAAAGCGCATTTAAATTCAGTGTGTGCTTTAGTAAGGGACTTCTTGTAGATGAGATGTAAGACGCACAAATATTTATATATATATATATATATATATATATATATATATAAGCAGATAAATTATTAAAATGTTCACGATCTTTTGTCAAAAACACCATTGTGTTAAAGAATTTTGTTTTGCCATCAAGGTTATAGGTGTGTATGCGTGTGTGTGAGTGAGTGTATGTGTGTGTGTGTGTGTGTGTGTGTGTGTGTGTGTGTGTGTGTGTGTGTGTGTGTGTGTGTGTGTGTGTGTGTGTGTGTGCGCGCACGGTCAAATATTCTTACATAAACAACCTCTAATGTTTAGGAAGAAATACATTTAATGTTGCATAACTGTTTTCAGTGGTTCCTTTTATTCAAACTATGTTCATTTTAAGCCCCTGAGAAATGCTTATTTATGTAGTAGGAGAATTTTCCCCTTCTAGATGTATTAACATTATCTTACGTGAATCGCCTATTTCAGTGATAGATTGTATAACAGTTATAGTCTTATGGAATATATATTTTTTGAAGAAAAAGAAGTTTAACCTGTCGAACAGACTATAAACTCATATCAAAGTTTCCTACAGTTATTGAGTTCTGGTAAAATGATATGTTGTTGAACTTCCGCTTCACAAATGTAACTTCGGTAGATGTAATGGATATGGAAGAATTACATTTTTGAAACCTTGCTACTTACGAAACCGGAAACAGATGATCCCAGTACCTAAAGTTCAATTCAATTTTTCTTTGACTTGTTCAACTTGTTACGTAAGAAAATAACACTGTTTTTAGTAGGTAAAACTGCTTTCCCTGTGTATAATTAATGGAGTAACGTTAGATTAAAATATCACGTGAGAGAGAGAGGGGGGGATGTAGGGGGAAACAGGAACTGTATTATGGGTCAAGGAAATCTTGTACGTGATATTTCCCATAACAAACCTAAAATCTTTTTAAGCATAAGAAAAAAGTAGTATATTAAGATATGTGCAAAGATACGACAACTTTGATTCATCTTAAACGAGCGAGAGGGGGGGGGGGGGGGGAGGACAGTATTATGGGTCACAGAAAACGTACGAGACAATTCCCATAACAGACCTAAAATCAGTAATAATTTCTAGACAACATTATTATAGAAATATACCTGAAATCAAACACGTCTGAAGACCATGGCACAAAGCATCTTCCTTTTTCGTTTGCCACTGACTGAAATTATCGTACACGACTGAAAATATTGTGTCGCATCACGGTTTTCTTGCTTTTACTGAACACATGTATTTTCTGATACTCATATATATATGTCATTTCTAGCAATACTAATATGATTACAAAAAATCATCGTTAGGATTTAATCTTTAAATTTCAGTTCAGCTAAATGGAATCATGATTAATGCAAAACATAATGAAAAGTAAAAAAGGAAAAGCCGTAGCAGAAGAGAAAAGCAGAAAGAGAGAGAGAGAGAGAGAGAGAGAGAGAGAGAGAGAGAGAGAGAGAGAGAGAGAGAGAGAGAGAGAGACAGAGAGAGAGACAGAGAGAGAGAGAGAGAGAGAGAGAGAGAGAGAGAGAGAGAGAGAGAGAGAGAGACAGAGACAGAGACAGAGACAGAGACAGAGACAGAGAGTCAGAGAGAGAGAGAGACAGAGAGACAGAGAGACAGAGAGACAAAGAGACAGAGAGACAGAGAGACAGAGCCAGAGAGAGAGACAGAAAGACAGAGAGACAGAGAGACAGAGAGACAGAGAGACAGAGAGACAGAGACAGAG
>NC_061842.1:19295092-19297592 GCF_019202785.1 Penaeus chinensis
GTTGTTACGTAATCAATAACGACATCATCTGTCCTCAATTTGGACCCTAATAAGGGAGAGGCTAATTAACCAGCCCTCGCTTCATTAAGCTTTCCAACAACGTTTACATTCTGTTGGCTTTGTATGACGAAGTAACCAGAGCAGAAGCTGGATTAAAATGTCATTCATTACGTAAACTAAAATGAATCATTTATAAGTAAATACCACACAAAAATGGATGGGCTTGCCTTGATGAATATAATTTAACTGATAATGATAAATAAATGTCTGATTTTATATCAATTGGTATAATTTCATAGATGATGATGATGGAAATGTAGAATCATTGCCTAGAAAATTCAGAATAGAACATTGATTATGGTGTGTCAGTATAAAAATATTTCTAGAACATGCAAATGCTTCATGGGTTTCTCATTTCAGACGTTCATCAGTGTCAGCAATTTACATATCACTGAAGCTTTAATGGCTAAATTATACCATCTTTTGTGGCTTAGGAGATTTCAGACTAATTCCTGAATTTCAGTGTCAGTCTTGTGCGAAATTTACACAGGCAAAAGCACGGTAGGATGCAAATGCCAATATGCAAATATATGTCATATTACTCTCAATAATCTTCATATTTGAAAGCGATAGATATGGAGGAATACGTGTCAGTTGCTGTTTAATCTTTATTTTATTTCTTCATATTTAGATATTATCACTCAGAGTTCTTGAAAGCAGGAGTTAAACATAAGTTTATATAATACAAATGCACACAATAAGTAATTTCTACGCGTGACTAATGCAATACAGACTTTTTATAGCGAACATTTCGATAATTACGAAACACAATTACAATAAATGGAAAAGCACGGTGATCGGCTGAGAAAGAAAATCTCATTTTCTGACCTAATCTTGTCCGCAATCCAACAAACAATGCAAATTTCGTTCTATAGTGTACACTGATAAAGATCCTAAATCTTTAACACTAAGCAAGTAAAAATCACCATCATTACCTTTTGTTGTTATTATTGCTACAATTATTATTTTAATTATTAGTCATCCTCATCATCATCATCATCATCATCATCCCCATCATCATCATCATCATCATCATCATCATCATCATCAACATCATCATAATCATAATCATAATCATAATCCTCATCATCATCATCATCATTAGCATCATCATCATCAATCCTCATTTTCATCATCATCTCCATCATCATTGTTATTATTAATATAACTATTATTATCATTATTATCATGATGAAGATTATTGATATCATCATTATTATCATCCTTATAATCATCATTATAACTGTACAGTCTTATTTTCATTATCATCAACATCTTTATTACTATTACTGTATTTCAACATTACATTTTTTTATTTCATGTACCTTTACACACACACACACACACACACACACACACACACACACACACACACACACACACACACACACACACACACACACACACACACATATATATATTCATATCAAATTATCTATACATATATTTGTTCAGGTAGGGAGGGAGGAGGAGGCATCTCATTTCCAATATTCATATGTAAAAATATATATATATATATATATATATATATATATATATATGTATATATACATATACAATTCTACTAATGAGGTAAACACTTCACAAACTTTGCTCTGCATACTTCTTGAACGGTGTAAGAGGACGTTCCCATTATTACCTATAAATCATCTAAGAATTAGTTCACTTAATGAAAAGAGGTGTTTATAACAATTACAGGTTTCTGCACACTGTCCACACCGACATAAAATATGTATAAGATTATATTGTATGCTTTCTCACTTGACCTCAGATTACCTTATATCTACATTTTAAGAGTTCGTACAAGACTTCAGATCCTTTTGTAAGTACCTTATATTTAAGTCTTTGAAGTATATACTGGCATGATTTGGTTGTGACTAACGCTTTGTCAAATTCGTAAGTCAAATTAACGTTAAAATAAGCGAGCTAATATAAAAAAAAGGAAAAATACGGGAAAATGAAATACGTGAGCGATCGTGATCGACTCATCGTCTTCGTTGCCTTAATGCGATAAGTGCGGCAAATAATACCGTCCGATCACCTTTATGAATAATTAAGGTTAATCCGAAAAGCGCATTATGTTTGATTTAGGTCACGAACTTCAAGGAAAAAGAATGAAATCTGTATGTATGCGGCATGGAAACTGTTAATTATAGACAGGACTTGTAGTTTTATCTCATAAATGTGTGTGTGTGTGTTTATACAGTATATGTGTATACATGTATATATATATATATATATATATATATATATATATATATATATATATATATATATATATATATTTATGTGTGTGTGTGTGTGTGTGTGTGTGTGTGTGAACACACACACACACACACGCACACACACACACACACACACACACACACACACACACACACACACACACACATGCGTAAACATGTAACCAGTGGAGTATCGGGCATGGATCAGATTTTTA
>NC_061842.1:19380092-19382592 GCF_019202785.1 Penaeus chinensis
GAACAATAAAAGTTACTGGACTGGTGATCCGACTTACTCTACATGGACCCAACCACCTAGGATTTAAGGCACGACTAACACCTTGAACTTGATCATAAGAACGCCGCAATACAAGAGATCCAACATCAATTTTCTGTTCACGAACTTTCCTATTGTAGTATTTTGCATTTTCTTCTCGTGTCTTACGGGAAGTCTCAGCTGCTATTTCTCGAGCTTTGAGAAGTTTGAGAAGATGCTCAGTACTTGTATCATCTTCATTCATGGTAACACGGTTTGTAAGCCCAATTGGATAAGAGCATGAATGACCCATAAACAGGAACAGAGGTTGGTTATTAATTGATCGGTGAAATGCAGTGTTAAGGGCATACCGCACTTGGGGTACATAGTCATCCCATGACAAGGGAGCGTCATCACATAGGATAGCTATTGCATCTTTTACACTTCTATTGCTTCTTTCGATCAACCCATTCGCCTGAGGATAGAATGGTGTTGTATAATGCATTTTAATACTTAATATGTCACAGACTTCAGAAAATAATCTATTTTTGAACTCTGAACCACTGTCTGTAGTCAGCATTCTAGGAACTCCAAATAGTGTAAAATAGTGTTCCACAAAGGCATCAGCTATTGTCTGGGCACTCTTATTTGGAAGAGGAATAAGTTGCAAATACCTGCTCATATGGTCTATTATGGACAGAAGGTATCGATTTCCACGATATGAGCTGTGGAGATCCATCAGATCTGCACTTATCCTGTCCAAAGGAAAAGTGACAACAGGTATTTGAGAGAGTTGAACGTTCAGTTTTACAGTTCCTCTTCTTTTCTGACATGGAAGACAGGCATTAACATATTCCTTTGTAGCTGAAAGCATGTTCTGGAAATAATAATGCTCTTTTAGTTTGTGGTAAGTTCTAAAAATACCAGGATGAGTTGCTATAGCAGAAGCATGGGCAATTGTTATTGCTTCTTTCTGTAGTGCCTTAGGTATGACCAGCCTATGAATAATTTTGTCAGAACATACCTTTAGATGATATAACACACCATCTTTGAGTTCAAACTCATCCAAGAATGTTGGTAATTTTTTTCGTGGCAGTGCAGAGCCTTCCAGGAAATCTATAACCTCGTGCCACACTGGGTCTTTGAGTTGTGCCTCTCTTAAAACGGTTCAGCGAGAGCGAGGTCAATAGACGCAATATCACGGCTTAGAAGATCAGGGACGTGGTGAGTAGATCCCTTTCTATAAACAATGCGGTAGGAGTATTCCATCAGCTCATGGGACCAGCGAGACATACGTGGAGACTTGGTCCTTCGGGTGAAAATATAGGTCAATGGCCTGTGATCAGTTATAATGGTAAAAGATTTACCATAAAGATATGCATCAAAATGTCGCACAGATTCTATTATTGCAAGAGCTTCTAAGTCAGTAACGCTGTAACGAATTTCTGACCCTCTCAACTTACGCGAGTAATATGCAACAGCACAGGGGTTACCTTCAGAGTTAACTTGCATGAGACAAGAGCCTATACCTATTCTTGAAGCATCTGTGTGGAGTTCAAAAGGTGTCGAGAAATCAGGTCTCTGCAATACTGGGGCGGTAGTTAGAAGATGTTGAAGTTGACGAAAAGCTGCATCATGTTCTGTATTCCATTTGAATGGCTGGCCTTTTCTGGTGAGAGAACTTAATGGGGCTGCTATAGTAGCAAAGCTTGGGATGTGACGACGAAAGAAACCTACGCATCCCAAAAATCTGCGAACTCCGGTTACGTCTGTGGGTGGAGGAAGTTCATTAATGGACCGAACTTTATCTGGATCAGGAGATATGCCATTCACAGAAATTCTGAAACCTAGAAACTTAAAATCCTTTACAGCAAAGCTGCACTTATTCAAGTTCAGTTTTAGACCCGCTTTGTTCATTAAGGCCAGAGTTTCATTTAGATGATGGCAGTGTTCTTCAAAGTTATTAGAAAATATGATAACATCATCTAAATATGCTAGAGTATGTTTTCCTAGCACAGGAGATAAAACAAGGTTGATAATTCTTTGGAAGGTGGCAGGGGCAGTCTTCAAACCAAATGGCATTCGTCTGAACTGCCATAATCTGGACCCATCTGAAAAGGCGGTTTTCTCACGGTCCTCTGGAGCAACGTTTATACTCCAGTAAGCAGCTCTTGCGTCTAAGATACTGAAATAGGTGTTATCACGAAGATCATCCAGAATTTCATCAATTCTCGGTAATGGATAAGAATCACTTACCGTTTTAGCATTAAGATTACGATAATCAATACAGAAACGTAGATTTCCGTCTCGTTTCCTTACCAGCACAACTGGTGATGACCATGGAGAACATGATGGCTCTATGACTTTGGCATCCAGCATTTCCTGACAAGTCTTTTTAATTGCCTCTTTTGCAGAGTGTGGCAATCTCCACTGCCGGGTGCAAATGGGTGTATTATCTGTTGTAATAATTCTGTGTACTGCACCTGGAATAGTTCCAATCGTT
>NC_061842.1:19407592-19412592 GCF_019202785.1 Penaeus chinensis
GGCTGCAGGTTGGAGCATAGGCTTGAAAAATCTTTGAGTTGTATCTTTTTATTTATTTTTATTTTTGCTGAAACCACTATTTCGCTTATACTATAGAATTTCACGTTATTATTTTCTAAACGTTTATACACACACACACACACACACACACACACACACACACACACACACACACATATATATATATATATATATATATATATATATATGTGAGTATGTTTGTTTAAGCGTGTATGAAGTCCCGTAAGTTCGACTCTCCGGCCGCTGGATCATCAAGTTCCCCCACGTTTTGGTCCGGAGCCAATCACCAATCAGGAGCGACTTCACGTTCATCTTGGCCGTGTGGTAAAATCCACGGAGAGTTCTACGAACATCACTCTTTCTGTGTGTTTTCATACCTTTAATCTTTCATCGGAGGTTATTATTTTCATCTTATTCCGAAACCTCGTGTACCTTGACAATGTCCTAATTAATATGGTAGCGAGCGTTATGCAAGGCACTGATATTTCTTTTCATACTCCTTAAGACATAAAACCAAGTATGTATGTATTAAAAACACTTAAGAACTGGCAAGAATATATTTTAGTTACAATCACATGTACACCTATATGATACGGCCCAAAAATATACCGACCGCCAATACTTATCTCTGCGTTTTTCCACAAGAACCGAACACAGCACGGCAGCTCTCAAGGCTGCCCCCGGCCTCTCTGTCTCTCTCTCGCAGGCCCGCTATGCTCCTTGGGTCACCACCTTGGCGGGACCCGACATGCAAATCGTTTGTGTACTAGTTCGGTAGTTTAGTGTAAACACAAGCGGGCTAGTCCCGCTGTTTAGATATTTCTTCCGTAAACATAACATTTCATTTTATTTACTTTATAAAAACGGTAGCTTTTATTTATTGGCGTATCTTAAACATTATCGGTGCGTCCGTTAGATCTGCTACATCCCTCCATTGCCGAGTGCGATTTTCCACCGTCCGTCCTTTCTCCGTGACACGCCGCGAAGGTCCAAAAGGCGGAGGCCCTGTCCATCCAAGTTAGCAGATGTGCAGACAGGTCCTTTCCACCTCTATATGGGCTCCAAACATCACGGGGGAAAATCAGCATGCCCCACGCCACGTGTTCAGTGTCCTCGCTCCTCGTCGAGTCTTCACTGGCAGTAGGTAACTTCGTTTCAACTCGGTAGCAGAATGCTCAATTCATTTGGCAGGTACTCCAACGGATCAGATCTCATAAGCCAACTCCACCTACAGAAGCATCTAAGGGTTGACTACCTTAAGCCATTACCAAAACAAAATAGTCTGAAAGGAAACTAGAATTAGTATTGGTGTCACAGTATTAATCAAGCAGTAACTATAAATGTATATATGAAGTAACTAATATTCTTGTCAGTTCTGAAGTGACGACCGGAAAGAAACCAACACCTATAAAACCCAAAATAAAAATAAACAACCTTAAAATACAAAATAAAGACCACTGAATAAGGGTAAGCCATGAATGCAAGCTAAGCTCGAACAAATGACAACAAAGCAGCCGTTCCAGGGTCACCTGGCTCATCCCAATCACCACATTCATAGTCTTCCTCCCCGTCCTCACCATCAGCATCAGCAAACTCTAGTTCTTCTCTGGCAAGGTAAGGCTTCATCTGGTTGATATGAAAAGTTTTCTTGCGATAAGGGAAGGAGGTTTCTTGGCACTCGTAGACGACCGGACCCATCTTCTTAGTAATTCGTGCTGGCCCAACCCATCTTGATCCTAAACTTCTAGCTTCCGTTCGTACAGCCCTGGGCGTGTCTTTAACCAGGACCAAAGTTCCAACATCAGGACGGAATTCTTTCTTCACTTTACGATCGTAGTATTTAGCCCAGGAATCCCGAGCTCGACGTGAGGTTTCCACGGCTATCATCCTCGCGACCCGGAGTCTACCTCGGAAGGCTTCAGCAGCGTCAGGTGCATTCACTTGCACGTTTGTAAGTCCGACGGGAAAATGACCGTGCTGACCAGTCAAGAGATACAGGGGCTGCTCCCCGATACTACGGTGCACAGCCGTATTAAGTGCAAGGCGAACGTATGGTAGCATTGTATCCCACACTTGAGGGTGACCTTCCACAAGAGTTGCCAGGGCATCCTTCACAACTCTGTTACTTCGTTCAACCATGCCATTTGCCTGAGGGTGATAAGCCGTCGTAAAGGAGGTTTTAGTCTCCAAGAGTTGGCAAACCTGCGAGAATAAAAGATTTGTAAATTCCGATCCATTATCGGTCTGAAGAATACGAGGTGGTCCAAAAAGTGTCACATAATGTTGAATAAAGGCGGTTGTCACCGTTTCTGCGTCTTTAGAAGGTAAAGGTATAAGTTGCAGATATCGTGTAAGATGATCAATTATACTCAGCACATACCTGTTTCCATTATCAGAGCCGTGCAAATCTAATAGGTCGGCAGAAACCCTTTCAAATGGTTGAGACACCTCTGGCACCCTTGCCAAGGGGGCTTGTCGGCGGGCTACACCCTTGCGCCTCTGGCAGGTATCACAACTTTTGACATATTCCTTGGTTTCCTGAAGCATGTTGGGGAAGTAGAACAAATCCCGTAGCTTGCAGTATGTTCTATATACGCCCGGGTGAGCGGCGATAACAGAAGCATGAGCCACCTTTAATGCTGCTCTTCGTAACTCTCGTGGGATAACAAGTTGATGGAGGATCTTGTCAGGTAGATGTCTGACATGGTACACCACGTCATCCTTCAGTTCAAATTCATCCAGCGGAAGGGGTAGTTTCCTTCTTGGCACGGCCTTCTCCTGTAGGTATTCCTTAACTTGACGCCACATTGGATCTCTATGCTGGGCTTGCTTTACATACTCTGCCTCCAATGATGCGTCTTCACCGACAGCTGCTACAGGTCTGCTGAGGAGATCAGGGACATGATGAGATGCTCCTGGTTTATATTTTAGTATATACTGATAAAAGGATAATTCGTGAACAAAGCGAGACATACGGAGAGACTTAGTTTTTCTATGGAACACAAATGTCAGTGGACGATGATCAGTAAAAATTATAAACTTACGGCCGTAGAGGTATGGATTGAAAATTCGTACCGCTTCGACGACAGCAAGTGCCTCTACATCTATAGCAGGATACCTAGTTTCAACATCACGCAACTTCCTGGAAAAATAGCTCACCGCACATGGCAACCCTTTGTCGTCTCGTTGCATCAGGCAAGCACCGATGGCGATCTTTGATGCATCGGTATGCACCTCGAAGGTCTTGTGGAAATCGGGCTTTCGTAGCACAGGTGCAGATGAAAGGCAATCTTTTAATTTCTGGAAGGCCTCTTCTTGCTCAGAAGTCCATTTAAATGGCCGTCCTTGCCGTGTTAGCTCTGTCAACGGGGCTGCAATTCGGGCATAGTTGGAAATGTGCTTTCGAAAAAACCCAGTGCAACCAAGGAAGCTACGCACCTGCTTTACAGTTGTGGGGGCCACCATCTTTACTATCGCTTCCACTTTATCAGGATCTGGTCGAATTCCGTCGGGAGTAATCACGAAACCGAGAAACTTGAAACGTTGAACAGCAAACTCGCACTTATCCAGGTTAAGACGGAATCCAGCTTTATCCAAGAGTCCCAACGTTTCTTCGAGATGTTCCAGGTGTTCCGTGAAGGTCCGGCTGTGTACCACCACGTCATCCAGGTAAGCGATGGTATGCTTACCAAGGACAGATGATAAAACGCAGTTCATGGCACGCTGAAAAGTACTCGGGGCAGTAGCCAAGCCGAATGGAAGACGGCGGAATTGAAACAGCCTGTATCCGTCTGAAAAAGCCGTTTTTTGTCGGTCGTTTGGGTGTACAGAGATGGTCCAATATGCGGATCGTGCATCCAGCGCAGTAAACCATGAAGTCTCACTCAGCTCGTCGAACATTTCCTCCATTCTAGGCATTGGGTAGGAGTCTGCCACGGTAACCTGGTTTAAGCGTCGATAATCAACGCAAAAGCGGATGCCTCCCCCTTTCTTTTTCACCAGTACCACAGGAGACAACCATGGCGACGTTGACGGCTCTATGACCTCATCTTTCAACATACGGTCACATTCTTCTCGTACAATCCTTTTTGATGTTTCAGGCATCCTCCATTGCCGGGTGCAGGAAGGCTCATCCGAGGTGGTTCGAATTCGGTGCTCAATGCCTGGTACCATCCCTAATTTTCCTGTTTCCTTAAATAAACCTGGATACCTCTTTAGCATAAATAATATTTTCTCCCGGGACATCTCATCCAGATGTGCCAGGCGGGCCTCTATCTTCGGCGGAAATTCACCGTCCACAGTGTTCACGACCGGTGTAAAGTCCGCATCAGGAAAAATCATAAAATCATCATCCTGATAACCGAAGTCCTTCAGCCCATAGAAGTCATCGAAATCATCGGTAAACTCGTCCAAGCACCCGTAACCTTCTGAAGACTCTGCATTCTCCTTCATCTGGGGAGCCGGATTCAGTTCTGCTTCCGACGAATCTCTCGAGATTACCTCAGCGATCTCTTCGACCTCTGCAAGGAGCGTACCATTTTTTATTTTAACAGGTTTATTTTCGGTATTTACCACCCAGATGTCAACTAAATTATTTTCCACATCAGCAATTGTGTTGGGAACAACTAAAGCAGAGTCTGCACTCGACAGACACGCTACCTTACCAGAAAATGACGTCACCTTTGCCTTGACGAACCTCCCCGACTGAGCAGGACAAACTGTCGTTCTGTAAACATGTGCTTTAAGCTTTGCAGTGTTATTTATACAAGCCGAAGGCTCACTAACCTCCCTAATTTTTAAAGATTCCTCATCCGTAAAATTAACTGGTAATCTAACACCTTGAAGTGAAAGATAGGACTTACGATGAGAATGATAGCATACTAATTTAAAATTGAACCTTCTA
This sequence comes from Penaeus chinensis, assembly GCF_019202785.1. Classification (NCBI taxonomy): domain Eukaryota; kingdom Metazoa; phylum Arthropoda; class Malacostraca; order Decapoda; family Penaeidae; genus Penaeus; species Penaeus chinensis. The sequence continues at coordinate 19,412,517 of NC_061842.1, forward strand.
AGTAGATCCATACCAATCAACACCGAACCGGGAAAAGTCAAATTTGATACGCAACACACCCGGTGTACACATGACA
>NC_061842.1:19440092-19442592 GCF_019202785.1 Penaeus chinensis
TTGTAATTATTGGAATTTATTTGTCGACACTTGGCTTACATTAATTTTTATTTTACCTTCTACAAAACGCCTGAGCAATTAATACGTTCTTGGTATGAATTTACACACACTCACACACACACACACACACACACACACACACACACACACACACAAACACACACAAACACACACACACACACACACACACAAATATATTTATGTATGCAGATAACAGTCACGTGTCTGTGTAAGTACTCGAGTATATATTGACAACATAAAATAAAATGTCTTTGAGTGCAAAACAAAAGCACAAAAAGAAAAGAAAAAAAAATCTATCTATCTATCTATCTATCTATCTATATTTATATGTGTTTTTTAAAAATGACACATAAACGCACTATAGCAGGGACAGCGAGGCGTGGACAGGGCAGATAACCGAGGGAGACTGACCGCGAAAGATCCATTAATTTGGATAAAAAAGAAGTGAGGAAGAATTTCGAAAGAAAAGAGGGAAGAAAGATATCAATGACAAATTGGGTAAAGGGTCTTACCAAATAAAAAGGGGATGGAGAGAGAAAAGAGGATGAGAGAGAGAAAGAGAAAGAGAGAGAGATCACACGGGAAAGAAATAATAATAATAACAATATTATTGGTAATAGTAAAAACAATAATAATGATAATAGTAATAGAAAAAATAGTGATGATATTGATGATGGTGATAATAACAATAATAATGATAATATTAATGAAAATAATAGTGATGATGGTGATAATGATGATGATGATGATGATGATGATAACAACAATAACAATAATAATGACGATAATAATAATAATAATGATAATAATAATAATAATAATAATATTAATAATAATAATAGTAATGATAATAATAACGATACAAACAATAATAATAACAATTACAGTAATAAAAATAATAATAATAACAATAACAGTTATAATGATATTTATGATAACAATGATAATAACGATAGTAGTGCTGTTAATAATCATTATCATTATCATTATTGTTGTTATTATGATCATTATTATTGTTGTTGTTTTTTTATTGTTATTGTTATTATAATTATTATTATTGTTATTATCATTATTATTATTATTATTATTACTATTATTATTATAAAAACAATAACAGTGGTATTCATGAAATAATGATAATAATAATGACAATAATAATGATAACGATAACGATAACGATAATGGTAATGATAATGCTGATAACAAAAATAACTCAAAAGCAAAAGAAAAATCCAGGGGATACAGAGAGAAGGAAGCAAGAGATTAATTAACAGGCAGCCTTTGACAGAAATAAAAAGATACACACATATCACGAGTATGAATTTCCGGTGATTCTAATAAAATAAAAAAATAAAGAAAAGAAAAGAAAACGTACTCAGAAGAACCGGAAATTTAACCCCCAAATTATAGAAGAAGTCAGTGAGAACATAACTGCAGCGGAAGTGAGTACACGTAAAAAAAGTAAAGAAAAAAAGACAAAAAAAAAAACAAAAAAAACAGGGGGCGGGGCAGGAAAGCCGCTCTTGCCAAGATGTGGAAATCTGTTTTATGTTCCTGAATATGTTTTAATATAACGGAATTTAGCCTCTACCTTCTCCGCTTTGGCTCTTAGAAAAAAGAAATCTGTATAGCGAAGTCTTTCCGAAAATGCTGCGGAGGTATGTTAAATAACTGACATTTTTCTTCCGATACAATAGGAATGCGAGTTTCAAAATAAAAAGAAGTTTTCACGTAAAGGGAAGAGAGAGTTAAAAGTACGAAAATATGAAGGTATAAAAGCCCTTACTAACATGGTTATCTCTAACTGTCTGCGTTTACTAAAAGTACAGGGAGCAATAGAGAAGGAAATACAGGCTTTTAGAAAAAGTGTAGGAATTATTTTTCGTACTTTTTGTCTTTTGTCTCGTTGACTCTGGTTATTATTTCTGCCTCTGTTTGTTTGTCTATATGTCTCTCTCTCTCTCTCTCTCTCTCTCTCTCTCTCTCTCTCTCTCTCTCTCTCTCTCTCTCTCTCTCTCTCTCTCTATATATATATATATATCTATATATATATATATATATATATATATATATATATATATGTGTATATATATGTCTCCCTCCCTCTCTCTCTCTCTCTCTCTCTCTCTCTCTCTTTATATATATATATATATATATATATATATATATATATATATATATGTCTCCCTCCCTCTCTCTCCCTCTCTCTCTCTCTCTCTCTTTCGCGTTATTTTCTATCTCTCGTGTTTTTTTTTTCGTGTTTTCTCTCTCTCTCTCTCTCTCTCTCTCTCTCTCTCTCTCTCTCTCTCTCTCTCTCTCTCTCTCTCTCTTTCTCGCTCTCTTTTTCGTGTTTTTTTTATATCGTGTTCTCTCTCGTGTTCTCTCTCTCTCTCTCTCTCTCTCTCTCTCTCTCTCTCTCTCTCTCTCTCTCTCTCTCTCTATCTATCTATCTATCTATCTCTCTCTCTCTCACTCTCTC
>NC_061842.1:19452592-19457592 GCF_019202785.1 Penaeus chinensis
TTAAAGATCTAGTCCAGGCCTTTGTCTTAGCGAAAGTTATATTGCATTCTGGAGATTTGTTCTTTTGTCTCCGTCCTGAACAATCTCTTAAAGTTGTCCCCGCGCATTGTCCCCGATATTTTACACGATGCTGCCCCCTGCGCTGACCCTCTCGTCTCTCGGCGCAATAATAGCGAGTGAGGCGTTAATCCTGGGTCTTTGAAAGCGGGTGTATTTAGGGCCTGTGTGTGTCTGGGATTGAGGGAAAGGTGGCGGGTCATCGATACACGTTAGGGGAGAGGGCGGAGGAGCGGATCTGGCTGGTGGTTTTTGAAAGAAAGGCTTCTCTCGCTCACTTACTCATTTAGTCTCTCTCTCGCGCGCGCTCTCTCGCTCTCTCTCGCGCTCTCTCGCGCTCTCTCTCGCTCTCTCCCGCTCTCTCCCGCTCTCTCTCGCTCTCTCTCTCTCTCTCTCTCTCTCTCTCTCTCTCTCTATATATATATATATATATATATATATATATATATATATATATATATTCATGTGTGTGTGATAGGTTTTAGTTTGCATAATTGATTTCGTTATTTCAAAGCCAATTTTTTTTTTTTTTTCTATAACCATTTTCATTGTTTTGTAGTATCTAAAGTAGGGAATAACCATATAAAAACGCTTGTGTTTTGTCCGCTTATCATATTTATTATTATTATCATTCTGGGCCCAGAATTATTCCATGATAGCTGACATATTTTGCCTGAAATCATATCCCATGTGACTTTGGACGTGAAGTCATATAATTTAAGTGTAAAATGGGATGATAGTTGGCCATGATATCAAAATATCACACACACACACACACACACACACACACACACACACACACACACACACACACACACACACACATTGCAACTTTTAACGAATCTATGAGAATCCTATTTTAACTCACTTATTATCCTTAGTGTTGCTATTGTTATGATTATTATTATTGTATTATTATTGTTATTATTATTATTATCATTATTATTATTATTATTATCATTCTTCTTTTTCGAGGCAAGTGAACTGCATTAAAAGCAGTGTGTGTGTGTGTGTGTGTGTGTGTGTGTGTGAGTGTGTGTGTGTGTGTGAGTGTGTGTGTGTGTATGTGTGTGTGTGTGTGTGTGTGTGTGTAATAAATAAATAAATATATAAATATGTATATATATATATATATATATATATATATATATATATATATATATATATATGCATGTATAAACATTATATATATATATATATATATATATATATATGTGTGTGTGTGTGTGTGTGTGTGTGTGTGTGTGTGTGTGTGTGTGTGTGTGTGTGTGTGTGTGTATGTGTATATATATATTTACATATATATATATATATATATATATATATATATATATATATATACATATATTTACATATATATATATATATATATATATATATATACACACATATATATATGCAATGTATATATAAATATATGGATAAGGAACTGACTTTGTTCATCTGGATCCTGCCTCTCTTCCTGCTAAATGGTTTAATGATGACAATCTCATTACCATTCTTATTCTAATGCAATTCTTTTAGCGAGATGGCCCACAACAGGATCATTCAGCCTCTACTTAGTTCTTATTCGAACGAGCTCACACCTAAACCTATTTCAAATATGACAAAGGCTAGATTACTGATATCATTATTACTATCTCCTTAAATTGAGATCCTTGATAGCCCAGAAGCACAATAAGCTTCCGATTTTTTCTTGCCTCCATCGCCAAGTAATTTACTAATATTTTCAACCCCTTTGTTTGAAGACCTGCAAGCTTCCCGTGTCGCCAGTTCTTCAAGGGCAGTGATGATGGCCTGTGTAAAGATTGCAAAATTGGAAGCAATATTTACGAGATTGCAGTGGAGAAAATAGTGACAGTGATGTTACTAAAATAGAGAACTTTCATTAATTCTCTGTCAGAGTCAAGCATTTTCGGGACAGTAATATCAACAACAATCTAATAATCATAAATTTGATGATGGTGATAATGATGATGATGATGATAATAATAATAATAATAATAATAATAATAATAATAATAATAATAATAATAATAATAATAATAATAATAATAATAATAACAATCATCATTAGCCTCAGTATCATTATCATCACCATTATCATCACCACTATCATCACCATCGTCATTATCATCATCACCACCATCACCATCGTCATGATCACCCTTATCATTATCATCACCATCATCATTACTATTATCATCACCATCATCACCATCGTCATTATCATCACCCTCATCATAATCATCATCATTATCATCACTATTATCATCATCACCATTATCATCGTCATTATTATCACCATCATCATTATCATCATAATCACCATTATCCTCATCATCATTATCATCACCATCATCAACCCCACTATAATCACCATCGTCATTATCATCACCATCATCATCACCATCATCGTCATCACCATCGTCATTATCAATACCATCATCATCACTATCGTCATTATCACCATCATCACCATCATTATAATCATCATCATCGCCATCATCATTATCACCATCATAACTAAACCCATCAACACCATCATCATTATCATCACCATCATCATCATTACCATCATCATCACCATCATCATCACCATCATTATCCTAATAATAATAATAATAATAATAATAATAATAATAATAATAATAGAATAATAATATCATCAACAACAAATCATACCAGTAACAATTAACGCATCAACCAGCAACGCTAAAATCAGTTACTGTCCGGCCTCCTTCCGCCAACGACGAAGGCGAAAATGCCGAGAAAGTGCGAGGCGATGGGGGCGCCGACGCCACTTCCCCGCCGAGACGTCAACAAAAGCGAAGCGATGGCGAGATTTTAAGGTCACTCACGCCTCCCTTTCATGAAGTTTGCGAGCCGGTTTTCGTCGTCTGAAACACGGGGGAGGCATACAAAGGACATTTGTCAGAGAGAAACCTTATAAGGGTCCAAGTTTGCCGTGTTTTCTCGCTCTCTCTCTCTCTCTCTCTCTCGCTCTCTCTCTCTCTCTCTCTCTCTCTCTCTCTCTCTTTCTTTTACACGAACTTGAATTATTGTTGTTGTTTTTTATCGTTGTTTTTGTAAATTTACGATTAGGCTGAAAGGTTTTTTTTATTATATATTTTGTTTGTTTATTTATTTACTTACTTTATTTGAATTTTATTTATGACATACAATTTTCTATTGATTATTTTTATGTAATTATTTTTTATTAGTTTACTGTAAGTAGTACTTAAATTGTTATTTCAACATATTACCCATTTTTTCCTCTTGATTTAACTATTCATTCGACCTCTAGACCCTTAAAAGAAATTTCTTTTTGAACAGCAACAAAGAAAGTTTAGTAGTAAATTTTATATTTTTCATAAATCTGAATTATCAGCTTTTCTTCTTCAGAAACGAGATCTTGATTGTTTTTCTTTGTAAAATAATGATAATGTACTTATAAATAAAGTGAAAGAGATATAATTTAACATTGAATAATTAAATATAAAACTTAATATATCTGAAAGTAATTTCTACCACTTCTACTCGTCTGATCATTCGCTAATTCATCTCAAACTGATAACAACGAAATATATTTCTTTGAAGTGATTACGTCATGGCATTGTTTCATTCTCTGTTTTGCATTTACAAATAATCCTTAAAGTAATACACGTCGATATTCATGTGTGAGTAACTTCAAACGTATTGATTTATTGTTCTTTTTACTTGTTTACTTTATTTTTTTTTTCTTAGCTTTGTTTTCTTTGGCGGATTAAAAGGGAACAAAGGGTGTCTTTGGCGTAGAGTATAAATGTTGTCATGGTCAAACCACACACACAAACACACGCACGCACACACACACACACACACACACACACACACACACACACACACACACACACAAACACACAAACACAAACACAAACGCAAACACACACACACACACACACACACACACACACATGAAAACACATATACACACACAAATACACACACAAATACACACATGCACATACAAGCACACACGCATGCACGCCATCACACAAACACACACAAATATACACGTAGAATTACTGAACCAAGTTTTCATGTGTATGTGTGTGTTGTGTGCGTGCATGTATGCATACGAGAGTACGTATGTAATAATAATATATTGCAGCCTTATCAAGCCTTACGGTTTACGAAATACATTGACCTAAGAGCAGCACAAATCTACGAGAGTGTTCTGTATATCAAGCCCCAGCTCTCACAGAGGCTAAGACACAGGCAATACTCATCCTCCTTAAATCACGCTCTAAGTCATTTTCCAAGGCTGATAAATGTCGCTCATGTTCTACCCAAGTTTCGAGTTTATACCTCAATAACAATAACTATTTCTCTTCTTCATTTTCTTCTTTTAGCCGCTCTTTTCCCTTTTGTTCATAATCCCGAACGCATCACCCTTCACTTTTTTCTTTCTTTCTTTTTCCTTTTTTTATCCATCCACGGATTTTGAGCCATCTATTCCCAAAGCATAAATGGTATTATGAGAACTGATGAAGGAGTTGGCGGTATGAGAGGATAGGGGTAAGGATAGGGATAGAGTCGGAGCAGTGAGGGTTGAGGGAGGGGAGGGGAGAGAAGGGGTAAACGGAGGGTAGGGGTAGAGGTAGGGGGGAGAGAGGGAAGGGAGTAAGAAGGGGTTGGCAAAGGAGAGGGGAGATGAGGCAGAGGAAGCGGAAGGGGAAAGGAGAGGAGGTAGGAGAAAGGGAATTCCAAGAGGGGAGAGCCTGGGAAAGGGGGTAGGGTTGGAGGAAGGGGGAGAATAGACGACTGGAGAGGAAATTGCATCTTTATCAGGAGATATAAGGACATGTCGGCGACGTAACTACCGCTGAATCGCAAAGTTACGGCGGCCGTCTCGTCGAATCCGCGAGACCGTCAGACCGATGAGCCCGGGAGAGAAAAGC
>NC_061842.1:19462592-19467592 GCF_019202785.1 Penaeus chinensis
ATTATCATTATTATTAGGAGTAGTAGTATTATTATCATATCATTATTATCATATTACTATAATAATCATTATCATCATCATCTTTATTTTCATAATCATTATCATCATTATCTTTATTATCATCATCATTATTAGTACTACAATGATTATTTTATTATTATTATTGTTATTATTATTATTATTATTATTATTATTATTATTATTATTATTATTATTATTATTGTTATCATTATTGTTATTATTATTATTATTATCATTATTATTATTATTATTATTATTATTATTATTATTATTATTATTATTATTATTATTATTATTATTATTATTATTTTTATTATTGTTATCATTATTGTTATTATTATTATTATCATTATTATTATTATTTGTATTATTATTATTATCATTATTATTATTATCCTTATTATTATTATGATTATTATCACTATTATTATTGTTATTATTATCATAATGATTTCTGCTATTATTATTATTATTATTATTATCATTATTATCATTATTATTATTACTATTATAATTATTATTATTATTATTATTATCATTATGATTATTATATTTATTACAATTATTATCATTATCATTATCATTATTATTATTACATTCTTATTACTATTGCTTTTACTTTTATTATTATTATCATTATTATTATTATTATTATTATTATTATTATTATTGTTACTATTATCACTATTATCATTACTATCCTTATTTTTGTTATCATTATCATTATTATTATTATCATCATTATCATTATCATTATCATCATTATCATTATCATTACCATTATCATTATCATAATCTTTATCATTAGCATAATCATTATCATTATCATTATCGTTATCATTATCATAATTATCATTATCATTATCATTATTATTATTATTATTATTATTATTATTATTATTATTATTATTATTATCATTATCATTATCATTAATATTATTATTATTATTATTATTTTTATTTTTGTTTTGTCGTTGTGTTTGTTATTGTTATTGTTATTGTTATTATTATTATTATTATTATTATTATTATTATTATTACTACTACTATTATTATCATTATTTCTGTTATAATTATTATTGTTGTTGTTACTCATTATGATCATCATTATTGTCATTTATATCATTATTCTTTTTACTTTTTTACCTGTAGAACAATTAGTATTGTTATCCGTAGTAGTTAAATCACCATTATCATTACCATTGCTCTCATTACCTTTATCTTCATTATGTGTATGTTATTTCAATGACTACAATGTAATTATGACAATCGATCGTTCTGAGCAAGTGCTAAAGTTGTTAACATCCCTCTTATTATACTATATTTGTATTATCTGAAGAAAAAAACTGTATATATCTTCAAATTATATTTTACTCATATATGCATATGTGCAAATTAATACACTGTCTTATATTTGAGATGAAGAAGTGCGTTTGATATTCTGATAAATACAAATCACTTTACACTTGGTAGTTTTCCCAATCACATAACATTATGAAAACCAGATATAATACAGGAATTTGATGACTATACATTATCAATATCTAAATTTTCACATATTCAGCATGTCTAGAATAAAGCTAATAATATATTAACCAAAGACACGCGTCCATGTACTTTACATTTGTTAGTGAAAAATACAACATGCCTTTGAGCGATATTGTAGGATTCAAAGAACAAAATACTTCTTTGTTACCATTATTATTACTGAAATGATGATTTTTTCATGACAAGAGCTCGACACATCTTGAAGCGCTACTGTGGAATTGAAAGTCTATTTAATTTAGGTATTCTTTGACACCAGTCGAACCAATATAGTGCAACAGCCTATGTGAAATTTGCATAATGCTTATGTAACCTTCGTCCGTGTTTCGAGCAACATCCCGTAAAACAAAAACAAAAAGCGTAAGTATACTAATACCTAACCTGTATACCTTATATACTGAATAAAGGTAAACTAATATTGCATAGAAATAATTATGCATTCCACACAAAATATGATAATGGTATAAAAATACAGGTTACAGGCCAGAGTATAAGGAAGACAAAAATGAAAGGAGAGACGTGGTGGCAAGCATCAAAGAAGTTGCACAATAGGCTTCTGAGAAACACCAAGAACCCTTGTTATGGCAAGCACCTAATTTTGTACATAACACGGCTATGTTAATCACGACTCGCGAATACATATTGCCAGACGGATCCACAAGCACGAGATGGAGCCACAAACACCAATGGTAAAGTGAAGCCACAAGAAACCGAAGGAAGATTAAGCCGCAAACAGTCGATGCAAGATTATGCCATAAACAGTTATTGCAAGGTCAGGCCACATACAATGAAGGAAGGGTCAACCACAAACGGCTATTGTAAAACCACAAACGGCTATTGTAAGGTCAGGCCACAAACAATGAAGCCACAAACAGCTATTGCAAGGTCAGGCCACATACAATGAAGGCAGGGTCAAGCTACAATCGGCTATTGTAAGGTCAGGCCACAAACAATGAAGCCACAAACAGCTATTGCAAGGTCAGGCCACAAACAATGAAGGCTGGATCAACCACAAACGGATATTGCAAGGTCAGGCCTCAGACAATGAAGGCAGGGTCAACCATAAACAGCTATTACAAGGCCAGGCCACAAACAATAAAGCCACGCATAGCTATTGCAAGGTCAGGCCACAAACAATGAAGGCAGGGTCAACCACAAACAGCTATTGCAAGGTCAGGCCACATATAAAGAAGGCAGGGTCAAGCCACAATCGGCTATGACAAGGTCAGGCCACAAACAATGAAAGCAGGGTCAAGCCACAAACAATGAAGACAGGGTCAAGCCACAAACAGGCATTGTAAGCTCAGGCCACAAACAATGAAAGCAGGGTCAAGCCACAAACACCTATTGCAAGGTCAGGCCACAAACAATAAAGGCAGGGTCAAGCCACAAACAGGCATTGTAAGGTCAGACCAACAAGTCACAAACTGTCGATGCAATTATAACCTACAAACAGTCAAGACAAGAGTACTCTACATATATCTAATTTAAGGTCAAGCTACAAACAGCTATGGCAAGGTCAGGCAACAAACAAGGCAAGGTCAGGCTACATGCAATTAAGGTAAGGTCAAGATATAAGCAACTATTGCAAGGTCAGGCCACAGATAATAAAAGCAAGGTAATACCACAAACATACCAAGGCAAGGTTAAATCACAAACAGATAAGACAAGCCACACACCACGAAAACAAGGTCAAAGGTCAAACAACAAGCAGCCAAGAAACGAAGAGAGAAGGTAGGGAACGAAGCATAGGTTGAAAGAGAGGGGAAGTGGTGGGAATTCTGCAGTACCGGAACATCCTGTTTAAAAATGCATATTTAGTTTTATGTATAAATAGTATAACAGGTGTGTGAACTTAATGAAGTCAGACCTAAAAACGTTGTTGCCTTTTGGAGGAAACAGCATCGTGTATGTGTGTGTGTGTGTGTGTGTGTGTGTGTGGGTGGGTGGGTGTTTGCGTGCGAGCGTGTGCGAGTGCGTACATGTGTGTGTGTCTTTATACATGCATATATAGATAGAAAAACACATATATATATATATATATATATATATATATATATATATATATATATATATATATATATATATATGGATTTACATGTATGCATGTATGAAAGTCCATGCGTGTTATCTCTGAATGGCCGAACTCAGGCAATTTCAAGTTTTAATTCGAGCCTCTTTCAAATATGGCCCGTGATGTACCTCTGCAGAAAGGTTCAGCAGGTTCAGCAGCAGGTAAAATAGCGCTCACAGCAGGTTTAACCTTTGACCTTGCTGAGTCCAATAGAATATATTTCTCCGGCTTTTCCTTTTTGTCACGTCCTCTCGTCAAAACCTTATCATTTAGTTGTTAGCTTTTCCTTGCCATGGTCTGTTTACGTAGATGCTAGTGGAATCCAGTAAGTGATTCATAATTATTGAAGCTACACTGATCTATCACGTGATTGTCTGTAGCAAGATATCAAACTGATTTTGCTTGTGACAGGTCATTAGTTAGTTTCTGCTAAGCTTCAACATATTGGCAAGGAAGATTATGGTAAGAGATAAGAAAATAGTTATTTCTTAATTAATATGTTTATATATTTAAATTTGTTTATTTATTTAAATAGATCTATTTATATCGACCTATTTATTTATTTGTCTTATATCCATCTATTTATCAATCCTTCCGTCTACACAACAATTTACAATATTGTACTTGTTTCCTTTTGATATTATAGAAAAGCTATCTATAACAGATTGCGTTTGGAATTAGCTACCCACGGCGGAATATGCGGCCGGATATTTAATTCTGCTTGACAGCTCACTTCCCGCATTGTCATAATCATTATTTTTTTAATACATTATTTAATCTAATATACATCCACTTATCAATTTTTATACAACTGTTTATACCACATATGTTTACGCATTACAAGTACTGACAGCCATGCAATTAGTGTACATTAAACTACCAATCGAAAAAGATGCAATAACAAGTATTCAACATTGATATACAACGCACTTGCTGTCTCCCACACAGTAAAGCAGTGAGTTCTACCAGACTTAGCGGTTAATGACATGGTCTTCCAGTTTGTTATTACTTAAATTGCCCACATGTAATAAACTTAACCTATTACATCCACTTATTTACAATTGCTGATTATAATACGTTGTTCCTGTGATTATGTCTCCGAATGATAGTAATGACATATTCATTTGCTTTTCGATATCTCTGTGATCGTGAAGTTATCAAATTCATTATCTATCTTCTATACAAATTATTGTCGATATCCAGTGGTGGTCTACATACATACTAAATAATTTGGCACTAACATTAGAAAGTCAAGTAGAAATCAATCAGTCAGTAAAAGAACGATGATAATTTAAAGCGTGAGTTGCCAAGTAGGCTTCTATATCTCTATATCTTCTATATCTCCTATCAGTCTGTCCAC
>NC_061842.1:19522592-19525092 GCF_019202785.1 Penaeus chinensis
GAATGTTGCTGCCGAGCAGAATACGTTTAGTTCAGTGCTCTGTTTTCTGCTTGCAAATATTTGCTGTTATAATTTGATGGTTCGGAAAGAAATGGCCATTTATTTTCATATCTGTATGAATTACATATGGCCGCTGGTGCTTCTGTAAAGTTTGTTGTGAATGACGCAAAGTAGAAATTCTTTATGCAAAGTGAATTAAAGAGTTTGAAAATGTAAAGTTTAGATTTTACAGATAACACCATGTTCCCTTGAATTGGTGCAGTGACATTTGAAATATGACACTTGATTTTAATATGTATTGTTGTTGCACTGAGATATTTACCACTGAGTCAAACCAATTCAAATTGTATCTGTGCACGCTTCAGTCTCCGTATTTAGAAGTGGAATACACACACACATACACATACACATACACATACACATACACATACACATACACATACACACATACACACACACACACACACACACACATTATCATTATCATTATCATTATTATTACTATTACTAGTTGTATTATTGTTACTATTATTAGCATTATCATTATCATTGTCATTATCATTACTATTCTTACCCTTATTATTATTATATTATTATCGTTATTATTATTACCACTATTATAATTGTCATTGCTATTACCGATAGTATCATCATTACATTATTATTTTTATCATTATTATGATTATTATTATCATTGATTATTATCATTATTATCATTGATTATTATTATCATTATCATTATCATTATCATTATCACTATCATTATCATTATTATTATTACTATCATTATCACTGTTGTTATCATCATCATCATTATCATTAATGATAATAATTACTCACATCATTGTTGATATTATCATTGTCATTACTTTGATATTTATAATGTTTCATACTATCATAATTGCCATTTTGTCGTCAACACTAACATTAATATTGTCATTAACATTAATATTATAGCTTATGTGTTCCTCGATAGACAAAAATCACTGCAATGGTTCCTTTTTATATCGTAAATTTTGTGGACATCTGTCTTTATTACAGATATTCTTTAATTATATTCAAACACAACACGACTGTGCGCGCATAATAAGAAAAATGAATAGAAGAAAAATATGAAAAAATTATGAAGAGGAATGCCAGTAGTAACAACGACTTTTTTTATAATTTAGTAATACTTCGAACAGAACTAAGGTCATTACTACAAATAACGGTAATAGAGAAAGCATCAGTAATAAAAGACGTGATTTCATTAATGCTAAAACAAACAGTAGTGACAACGCTAACATTGAAGTGAGATCAGAAAAAAAGTGAGAAGAGGAAGAAAGTAAGGAGAGAAATTTTAAAAAGAGATGAAAATAGGTCAGGCGAGAGAAAATGATGGCAATGGTGAGAGAGAAGGAAAGGAGGAAGAGAAGAGAAGAGAAGAGAAGAGAAGAGAGAAGGTATCGAGAAAAAAAAAAAAAGAACAAATAAATGGCTCCTCAGTACACTTGTCAGCGAGAGTACAAGTGGCAAAAGGCTCGATGTGCATCTCCCTCCGTCTCCCGGCCTCGCCTTGAAGCCTCTAAGGAACTAAGAGTGACTAAGGCAGGCGAGTCACGAACGTCCAACCAGCGAGTTATGGAAAATGTCGCCCTCACACTTCTGCGGACGGAGGTAGCGAGAGAATTTAAACCAGCGACACTATAAACCCGATTCTTTATGAAGCTCGAGAGTTAAAAAAAGAAATACGAATGATGATGTTTTGCCATCCCCGCGCTATAAAATTGCTTCGTAATGTCCGTCTGTGGCGTTGTTATTCGGTATCGTCAGACTTGTTTCATTCTGTTCGGAGTTATTGCGAACGCCGCTGTTTGCGTTATTGCGTTTGATGAAGAATTACGTATTCGTCTTGCTGTGGCAATATTTTTTATATACGCAAGCAAATTCTGACATTTGTATGCGTAGTCACTCGTCCACGCATCACGGCATACAACAAATGCAGGCACAGACACACATAAAAACTCAAATAATACCCAAAGACATCAACGAAAATGAACATATACACGTATTTACTAGAAGGTAATGAATTGCTAAGGTAATGGAATATCAGTAACCTTTAACAGTAACATTTAGTTCTTTAAATAGCTTTGAAAATTATCGCATTAATATTATTAGGAAAAGATTTTAGATGTTTGGTTCTGAAAAGTCGTTTGAGAGTAGAGCATTTTTTTTTTTCTTTTCTTTTTTCAAATGGAAACCTTCCGTACTCAAGAGGAATGTGACTTTAGGAAGGTAGTTTTATATATCTGCGGCCTTTGCGAGGCAGGAAAGGGAAGGAAGAAAATTTTGCTGCGTAAAGGAATAATTCATAATCTGCCAAGGGAATTCTACGAAAAGATAGTTTGGGGAAAATGCTGCATCAAGGAACTCATCTCGAAGCCAAAGACTAAACCATAATATGAAATGCTCCTGTCCATAGCTCTGGAAAAAAATAAGGATAATGCCAATTACCAGAATT
>NC_061842.1:19532592-19537592 GCF_019202785.1 Penaeus chinensis
TCATTATTATTGTTGTTTTTGTTGTCGTTGTTGTAGTTGTTGTTATTACTATAACTAATAAAATTATCATTATAATGATTGCTATGATTACTATTATCATTACTTTTTGTCATTAATATTATTACTAATACCATTATCATTATATTTTGTCATTATTATCATTACTACTACCATTATCATTATTGTTGTTACCATTATTAATACTATTACTGCAATTATTATTTTTATTATTATTGTTACCATTACCATTATTATTATTGTTGTTGTTGTTGTTGTTGTTGTTGTTGTTGTTGTTTGTGTTGTTGTTTTGTTGTTGTTACAACTACTATTAGTAGTTATTACTACTGTTATTATTATTACTTTTATTTTCTTGTTATTATTGTTATTGTTATTGTTATTATAATTATTATTATTTTTAATATTATTATTATTATTTTTTGTATTATTATCATCATTATTATCACTATTATATTTTTATTAATATCAGTATTATATTATTATTATCCCTATTAATTATCATAATAATAATAACTATTATTATTATTGCTATTATTATAGTCATTATAATTATTTTTATTATTATCGTTATTTTTCCCTATTTTCATAATTGCTATTACCATCATAGGGTCTATCATTTTAATTTTATTATTTTCACTAATATCATTCCAAAGATCTTTCTCTTACCACAATACCGCTTTTAATATTATCATCGTCATTACAGAAATATGATCATTTTAATTTCCATTATTGTGTTTTGCCTAATCTAAGCTATCATCATTGTTTTCAGCACTGATTCGCTATTAAACAGTAGTAATAAAATATAATTATGCACATTAATTTCACTTCAATTATTACTACCATTAATAAGAGCACCAACTTTTCCATTAGAAGACTACAATTCTATCGATAGCCAAAAAGGTACACGTATTAATGAAAATAATAACAACCTACTTGTTAACGTACAGCTACCGAAGATTCAACACTTCACAAATAAAATATTTGTCTGTGAATTTATTTACACTGAATATACGCTGCCTCTTTTCCTATCC
This sequence comes from Penaeus chinensis, assembly GCF_019202785.1. Classification (NCBI taxonomy): domain Eukaryota; kingdom Metazoa; phylum Arthropoda; class Malacostraca; order Decapoda; family Penaeidae; genus Penaeus; species Penaeus chinensis. The sequence continues at coordinate 19,533,642 of NC_061842.1, forward strand.
CTGAACTTGGATTACGAATAAAGTTGTCTGTAATCTTATGCCGTTCAAGCAGTAGGTTTAATAATGATAATAATGCCTTCTTGACACGATTTTAGATAAAGAATACCTACAATTACTGATAGTACAATTCTTATTTCTTGAATTCTTTAAAATTTCTTCGATACTCGGTGTTTTTTTTTTAAACTTAGTCATTTCTATCTCCTTACTCTATGCCAGGGTTTCGTATACAAATTCGTTAACCATATCTTTCAGAACACACCACAGTGGGCATTTACATTTAATTACGTTTAATTCAGTCCTCATAAATCACCCTCGTGATAGCTCCAGGCTCAGTGCGTGCCTGAAAGCAGAGATTGTTTAGATTATCGTTTCTCATACAGTATACATTGCTTGAATCAGGTTTATAAAAATCATGCTTTATTGTGATCATTACTCTTACCATTATTTTCAAAGCAATAATAATAATGATTCATCAAATAACACTGATGATGACAATAAATAAAGATGACGATGAAATGTCAATGCTAATGGTAAATGTTAAATATTTACTGGTTACTGTTAACATTAATGATAATAATAACAGCGATAATGATACTGATAAAAGCAATCATAATAAGAACTAATGATAATATCATGATTATTATCATTATTAATATTATTATCATTACGATAATTCCTGAATATTATAACACCTAAAGCTATACATATAGTAACAATAGCATTACCATTGTTATTATTATTATTAGTAGTAGTAGTTGTTGTTTTATCATTACTATTATTAGATTCAACATTAAAATTATTATCATTATTATCACTAGCATTATCGTAATAATAATAACAATTATTATCATTATTTTTATTTCACCATTAGTTTTATTTTCATTAATATTTTTTTTTAATACCACTACTACTACTACTGTTACTTATATTATTTTCATTACTATGATAATAATAATGATGATAGTTATTATTATCATAATTATTTTTATTATTATTTGCTTAATTATCCTTATCTAAGAGGATAATAATAATAATGATAATAATAATAATAATAGTAATATTCATAGTAATGGTAATGGTAATGGTGATGATAATGATAATGATAATGATAATGATAATGATAATGATAATGATAATGACAATGATAATATTATTAAAAATAGTAATAACAATAACAGCATTATTAAAAATAGCAATAATAATAGTAATAATAATAATAGTCATACTATTACTACTACTACTACTAATGATAATAACTATAATAAAATATAATAAAATAGCAATAATAATAGTAATAATAATAATAGTCATACTACTACTACTACTACTACTAATGATAATAACTATAATAAAATATAATAAAATAGCAATAATAATAGTAATAATAATAATAGTCATACTACTACTACTACTACTACTAATGATAATAACTATAATAAAATAATAGCATTAATGATAATAAATAGTACAAGAATGGATTAAAATATTACCATAATACTATTAATAATAATAATAATAATAAATATTATTATTATTATTATTATTATTATTATTATTATTATTATTATTATAATAATACTATTAATAATAATAATAATAACAATAATAAAAATAAAAATAATAATAATAATAATAACAGTAATAATAATAGTAATACTAATAATAGTGGTAAGAATAAAAATAACAATGATATTATTGGTAATAATAATAATATTAATAATAATAACAATAATAATAATAATAATAATATGATAATGATAATAATAATAATAACAATGACAACAACAACAACAATAACAATATTGATAACACTAATAACAGTAATCATTTTAAAATCATTACCAATATTTAGTAAATGAACAAGAAACAAATAATATTTATTATTCTCTATTTTTTTATCGGAATTGATTATATTCAGCATATCTAATATTATATTTTTAACATCGACATAAGTAACATCCGTAACCGTGAATTTCCCTTAGAAAAATTTAAATAAAAATTCAAGTATTAGTATTCAAGATTCCGCTGTTCTCTGTAATAAGAATATATCATTGAATTATATTGATATCAACGTCTGCTTTGTGCTACTGCAACAGTGCCGATTGTGTTACTTACTACAGTATTGAAATCTCCAAAGATAATTGATTCCCTGCAAATTTGGGATAAATCATATTTACACTTATAATAATGATAATGACGATGCCGACGATGGGACAATATCAATGATGCTAATGAAATTCCGAAGTAAGAATAGTCATTTATCATTAAGAGGCTGGGGGGAGGGGGGGCCAGATCCTAAGACTTTATCGCAACCCCCTCCCTCCGACAAACGCAATTTTCCAAACTCAAATTCTTAAACTTCTTTTAGTGTACTAAAGTGAAGGAGCGACCTAATTATTTATATTGTTTTGAGATATTGCCACGCACTTCATCTGCCAACACTGATTGCACGTGAACGAACTGAAATCCTAAGCAGGAAAAGCTCTGTTGAAATGATATAATGAATGAATTAATAAATGAGAAGTTAATAAAAGCCAGACCTTGCTTTGTTATTTTATGCTAGTAAATTTACTAAAATGAAGATTTCGTTTCTTTTACATATTCGTCTAGATGTTGTTTTTTTCTATATTGATTAAAACATAAGTGATGTCTAAATTGGTGCATAGATGAGAAGTGAAGAGTCAGTCAGCTATTTCTTCAATTCTTGTTATTCTAACTGTTAAAAAGTTTAGGATTGATGGTCAGTATCACATTCTATGTTAGCATGAAAATCATGATAATTTGTTTTGAGAGCTAAAAGACAAATATATTTATTTTCTCCCTCAACATCAAATTGTACAGGAAAAATACTTTGACATCAAAGGTAAAAGTGCGTTCTGATAAGAGCCTTTTTTTGTGTGAACCAATCAGCTGGAACGAAAGTATTGGCTTCCGCTTGAAATTTATGGGCGCATTTCACGGTTGACATCCTCATTATCAATCAAGAGTGAGGAACATTACAGACAGTTCCAGGAAACGCCATCTGTTTGTGACGTCACTAGAACGCTTCCTCATTTCCTGAAGTTATTATTTTATGATTTTTTTTTTTCCAATAGCAATACTTCTGAAAGGTAAGAAATAAATAATAAAGCATTGTACTGAGTATAATAAAGGCTCCGTAGATCTCATTTCTGACGGATTGTAAGTATAAATGTTTAGGTATTATTAGTATCATATCATAATGAACGTGAGGCAACTCCTTGATTATCCCTTATTGCTAATGAATTTGATGGTACAACACCAAGGTTATTAGAATGCCAATCTCTACCAAATTATACGAAGAAAACTTTATGGTTGGTGGATGAAACACCGAAATGACAAAATGAATGCGTTCGATTGAGAGGGTCGCTGCCTTTTTTGGATTCGTTCTGAACGCTTTAGCTTCTTCGTTTGTGTATGCTATGTTTGTGTACGTTTGTGTTGCCTTAGCTCCGTAAATACGATATTAGGTCTTCCCTTCGCTAAACCCAATATTAGATCCTTCAGAACTGGAGGCGGGATGGCAGGATACCCAACAGTATAGCCCTTAGGATTATCTCTTTTAAGAACTGATGATATGTTCATCTTGCAATTTATTTTTCCCGTGCATGGTCATGTCTTCCAACCACAGCATTAACCATGCACGATTTATGTACCCCCCCCCCCCCCGATCCTCCCGAATAATATAAAAATGGAATCGCTAAATGAGAATTCTTGATATTCGAATAACGAGAATCACGTAGCTTACCAGCATAATTAGAAAGAGAGGCGAAGATAATAATGTTTGTTTAGATAAAACAAAACTTTCATAACAATCTTAACAACACTTAATTTGAATATATATGTTGAACAGCATATATAACGTATAATTTCATGTAGTATCAAGGATGGGTAAACATGCTGGTTTATTGGTTATTATAATGAGGCTATTTA
>NC_061842.1:19542592-19552592 GCF_019202785.1 Penaeus chinensis
TAATATCCCAGATAACTGAAATTTCGTACTTGGCTAGATGTTCACACGCCTGATGTCATTGATATTTCAGTAGATGTTCCTTCACTTTTGTTTTAAATGTTTTTTGGTTGGAGATATTTCTAATATTTTCTGGTAGTTGGTTCCAGATCACCAGTCCTCGGATTTGCATATTTTTTGCCCCGGTTTCTGTATTCGATCTTTTGATATATAAGGAGTTATTTTGCCTTGTAAGGACACCTGTTATGTTACCTGTTGTTTGTATAGGTAATAGCCAATTTGGGTAATTTCCTTGTATTATTTTATGGATCAGAATACACGTGTCATATTTGTGTTTCTGTTGTACTTTTAGCCATTTTAGTTTGTTTATATGTGGTGTGATGTGGTCATATTTATTTAAATTTCCCAGTGCTACTCTTGCCGCGAAGTTCTGTAGTTTCTGTGTCCTTTGTATTTGTGTTTCGTTTGTGGAGCCCCAGATGTTAAGACAGTAGTTAAGGATACTAAGTGCTAGTGTTTGTATAACAGCAATTCCTGTTTCTGTGGGTATTTTATTTTTTATATGATTCAAGTATATCAGTGAGCCCATTACTTTTCTGTAGATGTGATCAATGTGTGTCTCGAATGTCATGTATCTGTCTACGTGTACCCCTAGGTTGTTTACTGTTGTGTTGGGTTTGATGAAGCAACCTTGGAAATCAATAACTGTATCTGTGGGTATTTTTGCTATGTTCTGACGGCTGCCAATGAAAATACATTGTGTCTTTTGTGGATTTAGTTTCAGGCCATTCATATCGAAGTAATTTTTTGTTTCTGTTAGGGTCTGTTTAGTCTTTTCTATCAACTCATTTAGATTGTCTACAGAGGCAGCGTGAAGAAATTGAGAGTCGTCGGCGTACTGAACGAGAAGACAGGTGAACATCAAAAAATAAGTAAGATAAGTACTGATTTTTATCATTTCTTTCATTTTTATTAAATCCTAACCAAGAAAATGACAATAAAGTAGCATCGAAATATCAAACCTAAAGCCCAGTGGGGGTGGTTGCTTGACGGCGGTCCAGCAAGGCCTCCTCACTCATCCGCTTCCTCACCACGATCCCCTCACGCGCATGCGCAGTGTTTTTGGCAAGTTCACGACGGCAACCAGGGTACCTGGACCACCTAATATATATATATATATATATATATATATATATATATATATATGAAAGTTGGAATAATGCAATACCGCATTGATATAGATATATATCAATGAACCTAGGTCACTCATATATGAGTGCCCACAAGGAGTGTGTGTAAAGGCTCGCTATCATTACTCATGTGTGAGTAGACAGGCAATGTCTATGAAGCTAGTTAGATCCTGGTTGCACACTCTTTTTTATGGGTCGTGTGGCATGGTTGGTTTAGTACTGGCCCTCCGGTCTCATACCCGGAGTGACCTAGGTTAGAGGCCAGGTCAGGGAGGATTGTTATATATATATATATATATATATATATATATGTGTGTGTGTGTGTGTGTGTGTGTGTGTGTGTGTGTGTGTGTGTGTGTGTGTGTATACATATATATATATAGAACATTATATAAAGAAGTTATGAATTTCAGATTCCGGAGGGTTGAGAGCGCTGGGAAGCCTTGGTGATAAGGAGAGGAAAGAGTGGACAGCGTGTCACAGGCTGATTAGATCCACAAAATTCGGCCAGGAGCACAGAAAAGTCAGTACTGTCACCGCTGTTTCGATACGTATAATCGGACAGGCCTTTATTCTCAACAAACAAAAGAGTCCAAAATTTTCCTTTTGAATCAGTAACAGAATCGCTTGGCAATCGACATCAATTTTTTTATCTATTTTCAAATCTCATTGAGTCTGTTAGTATTAGAGGCTTAATTACGCGCTTACACGAACGTAGCCTCTAACCATCATCAGGCATTTTTGCACCAACTACTACGATATCAAACGTAGTTTCATTAGCTTTCTGTGTCAGTGACGAGATAGAAATCACAAAGCGATTATGTGCCTGCAAGAACAGATTCTAATCAACCTTCGTAACTATCATATCAGTTAATGACAACCAGTTTGTACGCTAATCATCATGCGCACGGTTATTTTTTCCCCATTTTATATATACAGGTTATTCCCATTAATTAATTACACATTCCATACTATCCGGATATCTAAACTATATTTCATTTTATAAAAAAAAAAAAAAAAAAAAAAAAAAAAAAAATCTGATAATACTGCCAGAAAAAAAAAGGGAAAAATAAATAAATAAATAATCGAGTCCTTCACCTCATTTCGTAAGGCAGCAACATTCTCTCGGTGCAATCTTCTACTCTTGCATATCAAACATACTTTTGTTGGAAGAAGTTGAAGGTAATTTTCAGCGGCTTCGCGGGACTTAAAGGGATCGTAAGAGTTTCTGATGTGGCGAAGGTCCGTTTTAAAGACAATGTGCACCGATAGCGCTTTCTTCTACTTCTCCGTCTCTCGCTTCTTCGTTTCATGCTCATTCTTTTTTTTTTTTTTCTTCTTTTCCTACGTTTCATTCTTCGTTTCATTTCATGCTCATTCTTCCCTTTTTTTCTTCTTTTCCTACATTTCCTTCTTCGTTTCATTTCATGCTCATTTCTGCCTTTTTTTTTCTTCTTTTCCTACATTTCCTTCTTCGTTTTATTTCATGCTCATTTCTTCCTTTTTTTTCTTCTTTTCTTACATTTCCTTCTTCGTTTCATTTCATGCTCATTTCTTCATGTTTTTTTTTTCTTATTTTCCTACATTTCCTTCTTCGTTTCATTTCATGCTCATTCTTCCCATTTTCTCTTCTTTTCCTATATTTCCCTCTTCGTTTCATTTCATGCTCATTCCTTCCTTTTTTTCTTCTTTTCCTACATTTCCTTCTTCGTTTCATTTCATGCTCATTCTTCCCTTTTTTTTCTCCTTTTCCTGCATTTCCTTCTCTGTTTCATTTCATGCTCATTCTTCCCTTTTTTTTCTCCTTTTCCTGCATTTCCTTCTCTGTTTCATTTCATGCTCATTCTTCCTTTTTTGTTCTTCTTCTTTTCCTACATTTCCTTCTTCGTTTCATTTCATACTCATTTCTTCTTCTTTTTTTTTCCTTTGTTTTCTTCCTGCGTTTCCTTCTGCGTTTCATGTCATGCTCATTCCTTCCTTTTTTTCTTCTTTTCCTACATTTCCTTCTTCGTTTCATTTCATGCTCATTCTTCCCTTTTTTTTCTCCTTTTCCTGCATTTCCTTCTCTGTTTCATTTCATGCTCATTCTTCCCTTTTTTTTCTCCTTTTCCTGCATTTCCTTCTCTGTTTCATTTCATGCTCATTCTTCCTTTTTTGTTCTTCTTCTTTTCCTACATTTCCTTCTTCGTTTCATTTCATACTCATTTCTTCTTCTTTTTTTTTCCTTTGTTTTCTTCCTGCGTTTCCTTCTGCGTTTCATGTCATGCTCATTCCTTCCTTTTTTTCTTCTGAGCCAATATTTCCTTCTCTGTTTCATTACCTACTCATTTCTTTTTTTGCTTCTGTTTTTGTTTTTTTTTGTTTTTTTTTCTTCCTACATTTTCTTGTTAGTTGTATTTGTTGTTCTTTTCTAATTTTGCTTTTATTTTCACGCTCCTTTCTTTCTCTTTTTCCTTCTTCCTTTCTCCATATTTTTTTGTTTTGTTTTGTTTCATCTTGTGTTTTTTCTTCTCTCTCTCTTCCTACTTCTTCGTTTTATTTCACGCTCACTAATTTTGTTCATCTTGTTTTTCTTCGTTTCGTCCCTTCTTCCTTACTTCTTTTTCTCTTTCGTTTCTTTTTGTCCTCCTTTCTTCCTTTTCTTTTTTGCTTGTTAATTTATCATTTTCATTCAGTTCTTTCCTGACAAGTGCTATTCTTCTCTATATTTACTAATCTTATCATCATTATCATCTTCATCATCATCATCATCATCATTATCATCACTATACTTGTTTTGCTATTATAATTATTACCATTATTGTTTTGTTGTTATTATTATTTTCATCATAAATATATATTTATTTCTAGCTATGATTATTAATGTTATTATTATTATTATTAGTAGTAGTAGTAGTAGTAGTAGTATTGTCATTATCATTATCATTATCATTAATATTGCTGCTGTTGTTGTTATCAATATTACCTTCATAATTATTATTATCATCAGTAGTAATATAGTAATATCTTTAATTCATTCGTCTTTCTCATGTTTTTCTTCTTCTTCATTTTATCATTATTATCAGTAGTAGTAGTATTACAACAATCAATATTATTATCATTATCATTATCATTATCATTATCATCATTATTATTATTATTATTATTATTATTACTATTGTTGTTGTTGTTGTTGTTGTCGTTGTTGTTGTTGTTGTTTTTGCTGTTGTCATTATAATAATATCAATAACAACAATAATAATAATGATAATAATAATTAGTAGTAGTAGTAGTATTGCTATTATTATTTCGTAATCATTATCATTATTATTACTATTATTAGAAGTAGTATTTATATTAACATTATTTCTTTTATTATTATTATTATCATTATCATCATTATTATTGTTATTATTATTATTATTTTCTTATTATTATTATCATCATCATTATCATTATCAATATTCCTATCATTATTATCATCATTATTATCATCATAGTTATAATCATTATCATTGCTTTTATTATTGTTATTACTATTATTATTATTATTATTATTATTATTATTATTGTTGTTATTATTATTATTATTATCATTATTATTATTATTATTATTATTATTATTATCATTATCATCATCATCATCATCATCATTATTATCATTATTATTAGTTATCATTATTAATATTACTGCTATTATTATTATCATCATCATCATTATCATCAGTTTTTATTATCATTATTATTATCATTATTATTATTATTATTATTACCATTATTACTATCATTATTGTTATTAATATTAATATTATTCTAATTATTATCATCATTGTTTTTATTATTATTATTATTTTATTATTATCATTATTATTATTTTATTATTATTCTAATTATTATCATCATCATCATTACTGTTTTTATGTGTTATTATCATTTTTATCATTACTACGACTATTATTAATATTATTGTTATTATATTTACCATTATTATTATTATTATTATTATTATCATAATTTTATTATTATCCTTATTATCATTATTATTGTTGTTATTATTATCAGTGTTATTATTATTACCATAATTTTTATTATTATTATTATTATTATTATCATGATCATTATTATCATTATTATTATTATTAGTGTTTATGTATGAAATTGCTAAAACAAAATCCTACCTACCGCTGTGATATCTACCACGACGGATATCTACGTGTGAAAAAACATACCTCTTGGCGAGTGGTTTGTTAATACATTGGCCTGTGTTTGAGGCAAAGCGGTGGGCGACCTAATCGGGGCTTGAACCGAAATTACGCGTTTTGCATAAGAGACTACCGACTACTGTCTAATTTTTGGCCGTCTTATCGTGAGAAACCTTTTTAAGAATGCTTCATCGTGTAAACAGAGGGCTACAGGGATACTTTAGTTGACATATAGAACTCTTAGTTAATTCAAGCATAAAAGAAAAGGAAGCAAACCTGTTAGTGGGTTATTTCTTATCCATTTGTATTTACTAACTAATTATAAAACCATGATATGCACGTTAATGTCCGTTTATTGTATTTTACGATGCTTTTATAGGTACCACCAGGTCCTCATTTCGATACTCCCCTGGTTTAACGCTAATCAGCAGTTTGACATTTAAAATAACAGATGATGGGAGAAGTATCTTAGCCTATATGCACAAATACACAATTCTCACAGAGAAGGAAAACGGCAACTGACAGTTATATAAGCTCATCTAAATACAATACAAATGCAATGTTTTCAGCAGAGGAAAATCACACCAGGATACGACATTGAAAGTAGTTAGAGATTTGAACGACCTTGGCGGTACTGGTGTCGTTACGGTGACAGGGAGAGGTGAATAAAGGGGATGGAAGAATACATATCCGTTTATTTTCACATAAGCATTAATTTTCCCTTCAATCAAGACAAGTTGGTTTCTAGGACTTTCCCCACGTCTGTTGTTGGACAAAAAATTACGAAGTGATGTTGAAGGCAGCAAGTTTTCATTAAACAAATGGAAATATTCGTGTCTATATTCTGAATTACAAAATATATGTAAATTCAAGTCCTATGTGTCAGATGATTAGAATAAAAAGAAACGGTTGGATTGAGTCTCAGGTGAGTTGCCATTTTGTTTCTTTTTAGAATTGAATTTGCTGTAGGGAGTCATATTTTTTTCTCTCACACTCTCTCATTTGACGTGTTACGTTTGATTTGTCGATTTTTTTTTTTTTTTTTTTTTTTTTTTTTTTGTGCTAGGCTATCCTCCGAAAAAGTTCGTAAACAAAGAAATGAAAAATAAAGGAAGAAGAAGAAGAAGAAGAAATCAAGTCACCTTTTCCTCCTCATAATTCGACTACGATTTTATCACCCAATCCCTTATCATACAACTACTTCCTTTATCCTATTCCTCCTTCCTTATTCTCTTATTCTTTCCCTTCTCTCGGCTTCTTCATGTATAAATCACACAGTGGATTATCCGTTCTCTGCCTCCTGCATCTTCTTTATTACACCATCTACCTGTGTTTGTTGCACCTTCTTCATCTCCCTTTTACCTTACTCTTTCTTCCTCTCTTCTGACCATCTCTCATCTTCACCTATTGTTATTTTGTTGTTGTTGTTGTTGTAATGCCTATACTCTTTCATAATTATAATAATAATTCTTATTGTTTTGGTTATTATCAGTTTTTATTATTATTAATTTTATTGTTTTAATTATTATTGTTATTATTTATTTATAATTATTATTATTATTATTATTATTATTATTATTATTATTATTATTATTATGATTATTACTATTATCATTATTATTGATATAATAATAATTGTTATTATCGTTGTTATTACTTTATTATTATTAACATTATTATTAATATTGTTATCATTATTATTATTATTGTTGTTGTTGTTGATGCTGTTGTTGTTGTTGTTGATATTCTTATTATTATTATTATTATTATTATTATTATTATTATTATAGATATCATGTTGTTGTTATTGTTGTTCCGTTGTTGTTAATGTAGTTACTAGATGACTATCATCATCACCATCGTCGTCATCGTCGTCATTATCATTATAATTATTATTATCATTATCATTGTCATTATCATTATCATTATCACTGTCACTATTATTATTATAAATATCGTTATCGTTATCATTATCATTATCATTATTATTAATGCTATCAATATTATTGATATTATTACCACTATCTCTGCTGTTTTCTTTGTAGTCGTTTTTAATGCTGATATTACATGCTATTGTTCTTAGTATTAATATCATAATTGTTACCAACAATAATATTACCATCGTTTTTACTTTATAGAATTTAGAAGAAAGACCTGTAAGTGTCATGCAACAAGGGTTTGACATTGCGTCTAATAACAAGAAAATTTACGAATACGAATTCCGTTATCTTACTTCAACATTCCCGGCTGCATGTCCCCTCTCACTCTTAAGAAAAGGATTAAGAAAATAATTAAACTTCGGATTGTATTTAATTCTCGCAGTTCTTTCCACCTGCCCTTTTCCGCAGAAAGGATATGGAATTCTTTACGACTAACTTTGTTCTTCTCTCTCCATTACGTCCTGCCCACGCCAATTTGGCCCAAATAACCTAGCTCTTCTGATGAACTCTCTTCCCCTCGCTTCCATCTCAACTCCCCTCAAACTCAATCTGCCTTCAATTCGATCATCCTACACCTTGTCTTCTCCCCTCCCCCCTCGAGCGCTTCTCCCTCTCCCCTCTGTTATAACAAGGGGAATTGAAAACAATTCAAACCCTTTCATTCACAGTTTTATGATTAATAGACTCACCTTTGACCTTACCGTGCAAAAAAATGCGTGTCTTGTAACCCTGGGTCATTTCGCTTTCATCTTGATTCCTGAAGGTCTGCTTGATTTTTGTGTGGTTTTGTTAACGTTCAATATCTATTTTCTTTTAGTTCTGTCTTTTCCTTTCTCTGCAACCTCGGTCTGTGCAAGCCGATTGGTGCTTAGATATTGTATACTCCAGTAAAGGGTTTCATCATTCTGGCCTTTCTGTTTCTATTTCAATGTTTATTGAATACTTTCTTAGCTTCCTCTTTATGTTGTCCCCTTCCCACTTCACTCCACCTGGGTATCCCTTTGTTCCTGTTTCTGTTTCGGCTTCCTCCTCTCTTTCACTCTCACATCCTCCCTCAGAGATCTCCCCTCTTCTCCGCCCCCCTCCCCTTCCTAACCTGAGACCTCCTTAAACTCCTTCCCCTCCCCCTTCCCTCCCCACTTCTCTTTCTCCTCTCTTCCCTTTCTTTTCTTTTTTTCTTTTTCTTTTTTAGGAGTCGAAGTCTAAAATTAGAGGACGGGGAAGAACTACAGGAGAAAACTTCGCTCATTGTATCCAAGGTCAGCGGCGATGGAAGTGGTCATCGGCAGAGAGGCGCCTTCGTAAGAGCCACTTCCTTCCTGCTGGAATTCGGGAAGACGACAGCATTGTAAGTCGTGTGTTCTGCATCCTGATGGAATTTATCTTCAGGCGTTGATTAAAGAAAGAAAAGAAAAAAAAGGGGAAAGGGAGAGACCGAAAGGGAGAGGTAGAGGTAGAGGTAGAGGTAGAGGTAGAGAGAGGTAGAGAGAGGTAGAGAGAGAGAGAGAGAGAGAGAGAGAGAGAGAGAGAGAGAGAGAGAGAGAGAGAGAGAGAGAGAGAGAGAGAGAGAGAGAGAGAGAGAGAGAGAGAGAGAGAGAGGGAGGGAGAGAGAGAGACAGACGTAGAGGTAGAGAGAGAGAGAGAGAGAGAGAGAGAGAGAGAGAGAGAGAGAGAGAGAGAGAGAGAGAGAGAGAGAGAGAGAGAGAGAGAGAGAGGGAACGTGGGCGGAATTGACGCAAACTTTGTATAAGGAGCTTCCTCTTTTATCTTCTCTGAATTCCGTGATCGCGCTGACATCCTGTAACAATGTTGAGTTTAAATTTACCAAGCGCCGATGTGTTAACATTAGTACGCGTGTGTTCGTAGAGAGAGAGAGAGAGAGAGAGAGAGAGAGAGAGAGAGAGAGAGAGAGAGAGAGAGAGAGAGAGAGAGAGAGAGAGAGTTGGGGGGGAGGGATAAATCTTGTTCATACTTACCACAGAATTGTATTCAGTTCATATTCCAAAAATATTCCCATAATTGAGGTAAATATTAAAATGACTTACATCTAATATATTTGTACTCTATGTGTGTGTTTGTGATCCTATATCTTTTACTTTTATTTTTTTTTTCTCTCTCTCTTTTCTTTTCTATCCATTTCCTCCCTGTCTGTCTTTTGTTCTTCCTCTCCTTTTCTATTGGATTGATCTCCCCCTCTCTCTCATTCTTTCCTTCTCTCACCCTTCTCTGTCTCTCTCTTTTCTCTCACTCCTTCTCCCACTCGTCACAGCGACCTCTCTTCCCCTTTCTTCCCATGATTCACTCCCTCCTCTCTCTCATTCCTTCTTCCTCTCATCTCCTCTCTCTCTTCCCCTCTCCATCTCCCCTCTCCTTCCTTCTCCCTTCGTCTTAGCATCTGTCTCTCTCTTCTCTCTCACTCCTTCTCCCACTCGTCACAGCAACCTCTCTTCCCGTTTCTTTCACTCCTTCCTCTCTCTCATTCCTTCTTCCTCTCATCTCCTCTCTCTCTCTTCCCCTCTCCATCTCCCCTCTCTTTCCTTCTCCCTTCGTCTTAGCATCTGTCTCTCTCTCACATCCTTCATTACCCTCATGTCCTCAAGCAGCTAGGAAAATCACATTGGTCCTCAGACACTTATCTCTTAACATGCTCCGTTGATGATGGGCCAAAGCCTCTCTTTTCGAGACTTCAGTC
>NC_061842.1:19565092-19567592 GCF_019202785.1 Penaeus chinensis
CTCTCTCTTTCTCTCTCTGTCTTTCTTTATCTCTCTCTCTCTCTCTCTCTCTCTCTCTCTCTCTCTCTCTCTCTCTCTCTCTCTCTCTCTCTCTCTCTCTCTCACCCTCTCTCTCTCTCTCTGTATGATGGTGATGGTGATGTTGATGATGCTGATGGTGATTGTGATGGTGTTGATTATGCGTATGAAGATGCTGACTATAATAATAATAAAAGTAATAGTAATAACAGTACAGATGATGATAATGATAATGAAGTTCATTATAGTAAAAACATTATATATTATGTTAAGAATAGTGATAACAACAATGATAATGATAAAGAATAAGTAACAATTATGATGACACATCAAAAACAAATATAAATAATAATTATCATTATAGTAACAATAAAAGCAAAAAACAAAAAAATGAGAATAAGAGTTGGAATGAGAGAATAACAATAATTAAAGAAAAGAAGCAAGAAGAAAAAACTACATTTCGTTCCCTCGTATACCTTAACAATCATAAAAAAATGGAATAAATATAATACAAGACCAACTCAAAAGCGAATAACAAAATTTAAAGAAACAGAAAAAAGAAGGAAAATAAACTACATTTCGTATCCTCATAACAAAGGTTCTCATATAACAACAGGACTCCATTGTTATCACGTCAAAGGCCAGTATTTGGAGCGCAAGGAACACCTTTCCGGAGGTTTTGAGGTTAAAGGTTCTCAAGAGTTTAATGTATTTCCAGGAACTCTGTCTCTTAATTTCTTTTTGTCATAACTGGAAATAGGTCGTTTGGATTTTTTTTTTTTTTTTTTTTGAGAAGGGGGGGGGGGGTATTTCCTCTCTTTCCCTTATTTTTTACATGTTTAGGGAAAGAGGTGTGGGGGGGGGGGGGGGGGGGGGGGTCAAAAGCGTCGAGGTAAGTGGAGGTTAATGTTTCGTGTTTAGGGAAAGAGGTGTGGGGGGGGGGGGGTCAAAAGCGTCGAGGTAAGTGGAGGTTAATGTTTCGTGTTTAGGGAAAGAGGTGTGTGGGGGGGGGGGGTCAAATGCGTCGAGGTAAGTGGAGGTTAATGTTTCGTGTTTAGGGAAAGAGGTGTGGGGGGGGGGGGGTCAAAAGCGTCGAGGTAAGTGGAGGTTAATGTTTCGTGTTTAGGGAAAGAGGTGTGTGGGGGGGGGGGGGGTCAAAAGCGTCGAGGTAAGTGGAGGTTAATGTTTCGTGTTTAGGGAAAGAGGTGTGTGGGGGGGGGGGGGGTCAAAAGCGTCGAGGTAAGTGGAGGTTAATGTTTCGTGTTTAGGGAAAGAGGTGTGGGGGGGGGGGGTCAAAAGCGTCGAGGTAAGTGGAGGTTAATGTTTCGTGTTTAGGGAAAGAGGTGTGTGGGGGGGGGGGGGTCTCAAAAAGCGTCGAGGTAAGTGGAGGATAATGTTTCGTGTTTAGGGAAAGAGGTGTGGGTGGGGGGGGGGTCAAAAGCGTCGAGGTAAGTGGAGGTTAATGTTTCGTGTTTCGGGAAAGAGGTGTGGGGGCGGGGGGGGCGTCAAAAGGCGTCGAGGAAAGTGGAGGTAATGTTTTCGTGTTTAGGGAAAGAGGTGTCGGGGGGGGGGGGGGGTCAAAGCGTCGAGGTAATTGGAGGTTAATGTTTCGTGTTAGGGAAAGAGTGGTAGTGGGGGGGGGGGGGTCAAAAGCGTCGAGGTAAGTGGAAGGTTAATGTTTCGTGTTTAAGTGTAGGAAAGAGGGGTGTGGGGGGGGTGCGGGTCAAAAGCGTCGAGGTAAGTGGTAGGTTAATGTTCGTGCTTTAGGGAAAGCGGTGTGGGAGGGGGGGTCAAAAGGTCGAGAGGTTAATTTTTCGTGTTTAGGGAAAGAGGTGTCTGGGGGGGGGGGGGTCAAAAGCGACGATGTAAGTGGAGGTTAATGTTTCTGTGTTTAGGGAAAAGAGGTGTGTGGGGGGGGGGGGTCAAAAGCGTCGAGGTAAGTGGAGGTTAATGTTTCGTGTTTAGGGAAAGAGGTGTGGGGGGGGGGGGGTCAAAAGCGTCGAGGTAAGTGGAGGTTAATGTTTCGTGTTTAGGGAAAGAGGTGTGGGGGGGGGGGGGTCAAAAGCGTCGAGGTAAGTGGAGGTTAATGTTTCGTGTTTAGGGAAAGAGGTGTGGGGGGGGGGGGGTCAAAAGCGTCGAGGTAAGTGGAGGTTAATGTTTCGTGTTTAGGGAAAGAGGTGTGGGGGGGGGGGGGGTCAAAAGCGTCGAGGTAAGTGGAGGTTAATGTTTCGTGTTTAGGGAAAGAGGTGTGGGGGGGGGGGGGTCAAAAGCGTCGAGGTAAGTGGAGGTTAATGTTTCGTGTTTAGGGAAAGAGGTGTGGGGGGGGGGGGGTCAAAAGCGTCGAGGTAAGTGGAGGTTAATGTTTCGTGTTTAGGGAAAGAGGTGTGGGGGGGGGGGGGTCAAAAGCGTCGAGGTAAGTGGAGGTTAATGTTTCGTGTTTAGGGAAAGAGGTGTGGGGGGGGGGGGGTCAAAAGCGTCGAGG